>NC_079148.1:15162644-15462644 GCF_945859685.1 Eupeodes corollae | reverse complement strand
AGGCATCTGTACTTGAAATATCAAAATCTATACCTTGGCCTGTAGGAATTTGTCCTAGGCATCTGTACTAGAAATATCAAAATCTATATCTTAGCCTGTAGGAATTTGTCCTAGGCATCTGTACCAGAAATATCAAAATCTATATCTAAGCCTGTAGGAATTTGTCCTAGGCATCTGTACTTGAAACATCAAAATCTATACCTTAGCCTGTAGGAATTTGTCCTAGGCATCTGTACTTGAAATATCAAAATCTATACCTTGGCCTGTAGGAATTTGTCCTAGGCATCTGTACTTGAAACATCAAATTTCATATCTTAGCCTGTAGGAATTTGTCCTAGGCATCTGTACTTGAAATATCAAATTTCATATCTGTACTTGAAATATCAAATTTCATTTATATATATAAGTGCTCGGCTTATCAGTAGTGGCTTTGCTTCTATTTGAATCTTGTGCCTGCCTATATGTGCTTTTTCAGTGCCTATATTATCTAGTGTGCGTGCTTATTTTCAGGTCAACTCCCCCGCTAGTGTCAGAAACCTGAAAAATAAAAATAAAAATATCGTAGTGAACTGCCCATTCTAAGGAGAACAAAACACGAAGAGGCTCTCCCAGTTTTCTCGCCTCAGTATTGGATTCACTGTACGCACTTAACGTGTAACCAAACAGCTTCAATACGCATCTGCAGCTGCGGACGACAGGGACTGAGGGCCTACATTCTGATCCGCTCTATCCCCGAACGGACGTTCTTCTACTTCAATATAAGATAGGAAGTAAGAAATAGAAATAAGACACCAACGGGAACTTAGACCTGATTGTTCACTTGCCTGCGTATGAATATCTATTATTTTTTTTTTGATCTCCAAAAAACTTATAAAGCGCTTAATATTCCAATACGACTTACGGCTTCCTATTGCAGTTCCAGCATATAGGCGTTAGCTACCAACTCCCGTCGAAGTGGCGCCATAACATTTCTTGTTTTGTTTTGCATATATCTGTACCTGAATTCAGTCTTTACTTCTATTTGCTGTACTCTATACTCAACGTTCTGTACTCTTTTCATTTCTTTGTCTTTACTCTTTACTTTATATTCTTTACTCTTTTACATTTTTATTCTATTTCATATCCTATACTAGAGCCCCTGTTAAATCCTGTACCTATTAGGTTAAATCTTTGTACTTCAAATTATGTTGACAGTCTGTACATATTCTTTTATTAATTTACTAATCTATACTTTAATCTATACTCTATTCATCACAACCTCCACGAAGCTATGCTACTCTATATACCGTTCTAACTGTAACGCTTCATACCCTCGTTGCGAACGCACACTTGTATCTAGAACTGGTGCCATATAACTTGCAACTCATGTTCAAAGACCAGTACAATCCCAAGAGAATATGATAGCTTAATCTGCAAATGGTTAAAGCAAGTGTTTGCGTTCGCATTAGTAACTCAATGCGCTCAAACTAAACACTGCCAATAGCCAATCGCATTGGAAAAAATGTTCTAAGCTGTACTACCCTTATATAAGCATTAATTAACTGATGTTTTTAAGTTCAAAAAATAATCTACATGTACTTTGTATTCAAAACTCTGTACTACAAAATTCTATATACACTTCAAATTGGCTCTATACAGTAAGGATTCTTGGCTCAACTTTCCATTACCGCAGCACGAATTTCGACTCGCGGTTTTTTTTATTCGATAGATATGTGCAAATAAATAATAACTATAGCAATTTTAGAGCGAGGAAACATTTATTTCTATTTTTAATTAATTTTTAAAGTTCACTTTTTTCCATACAAAACACTCAAAAATGGTTGATTTTGACATTTCTTCCCTGTTTTTTGTTCAGTGTTGCCATACTTGTTTTTTTTTCTTGGTAATTTCTTTTATTTTAGTGCTCAAATGGAAAAGTACTTTGCATATACCCAAACTCGCACCCACCCCAAATCCTATAGTGACCCCAAGCAGGGGGGTTGCAGGGGGGCAGCATGCCCCCCCTTACATACCTAGCTCTTAGTACGCCGTGCTATCAATTAAAAAAAACTTGTTTTAGGCTCAAAAAATGCAATACAAAAAAGTAGGGTTAAGTCCGAAAAAGAAAATATTTTTTTTTATGACTTAAAGTTGTTTCCTCGCCCTAATATTTAAAACATGTTCTATTGAGGCCCCTACCTAACTGTAAAAAAAAAATCAGAAGGAAATTCGTGCTGCGGTAATGGAAAGTCGCCCCGGATTCTTCTCCTATTTAACAGGGCTCTCATATAAATACCTCGCGTCGCTCACCCAGATGCGCTGTCTATATTCTTTTCATATACGTAAGAGACTCATTTAATGCATTCGCTATATTTTATAACTATACTGCGCATTATGGGCGGAGTTCTCTACTTGCCATTTGTCTTCGCATGCGTGCATGTGCCAGCGGTGGTTGTAAGCCACACACATGGACACATGAGAAAGAGTATACCCCTCTCCATGCCGATGCTGGTTGTATGCCCTCATCGGCATAGAGGAATAGCATTCTCTTCCCCTCCATTTTTTATTTTGCCAACAATTTCTTTGCAGCTGGCTGTCTGGCTACGAACAAATTTGCTGCCGAGTGAGTATGCATGTATGCATACGAAGCCTGAGACGGTTTGCTCAAGTTGAGGTATATACAATATACGTCAACGAAACTTAAACTAGAGAAGGGAATTTACCTTTTTTATATTTATATCTTTCTGCGCGTATGCACCTGGAAACTTCCAGAATTATATACTTTGCTGCCGTCTCAGCGGCGCGCGTCGTTAAGACGAATAAATAAATAATAATAAAAAATTGGAATACATACGATGGCACGCGACGCGGGCTTTGTTTTTGCTCGTCTTATTTGTGTTTTGGCTTGTTTCTGTCAACAGAACATCCACACAAAAAGTACCGTAGCAAAGGAACACTAGCACGTCTTACCACCCGGCACTGCACATATCTATCACTACCCTGAGCACTTTTTAATTATTTTATATTTTAGAGACTTACCTGTACCAAATTTTCTTTTTCTTTTAAATTTCTGTACTTCTTTTTCGAAATATCTGTACTTTTTATTTTTTTTTGAAATTTCTGTACTTTTTTCAATTTTAATTAAACTTTCTTTTGAAACTGTTTTAATTTTGAGATTTTGTTTTAATTTTGGATTTCACTTCTACTTATCTACTTGTCAACTTCACTGTCCGGTGGTTGAAACTAAAGTGACGCTATCGCATTGCGCGGAGAATTTTCTCTCCTCTTCATTTTAGTTTGTGGCTGCTATGTACATATTTACGTGCACATAGGCAGCTGCGTAACTGTTGCACAGGCTTGCTGTTGCCGTGTTGTTGCGTGTTTTTTGTTTTGGTCTAATTTTTGCATGGGTATGTATAAGACCCCGTCGCGACGGCGCGCGACGTTTGGCGAGGCGACAAGAACCAGCATGCTTGTTTATGATAATAATTTTTTTTTGTTGTTTTCTGTACTTTGCTTTCTGTACAACACGACACGGCACCGCACCAAAAAGAGGGTTTACGGACACAACACATTATAACAAGGGGAGCACTTTTACCGGTATATTTTTACTATGCTGGCGTTATCCGGTCTCGACGTGGACCAAATGTATAAAGCGGACTGTAAAACCATAGAAAAATAAAACACGGCATTTTAGAGTCGGGAAAAGTGTTTAAAAAACCCGACTATTGATTCATTTTATTTATAATATTTCTCTGTACGATTACTTTTCTTTACAATAATTATTTGTTATATTTATACTTCATCCGAGGCCGGCCTGCTCGTGACGAGAGTTAAAAGGCAACTAACTCACAAAGTAAATATGAGTGAACTTATTTCTTCAAGTTACAATCGCATACAATTACAAGAATAAATATATAACTTTACTAATACAAAGGAATAAGACAATTGACTTGAATGTGTTAAGCGCATTCGATACAGCTCCATTGACGTCAAGCTGTGATCTTTCGATTATATCAATGTCATTATCATTTACGACAAATTAGACGAAATTTTGAAAAATAATGCCTTGTGTAGAGCCTTTTCTCACTATTCTTCTATTAAGTTGTTTGAACCTTTTTGAAGCAGCGTGAATTCTTAGTGGTCATCCTGTACAAAACGACGAGGGATGCTTATACTAGACTCAGCTTTATACAGTTCGTCTCTGTAGTCGCTGTCGTATGCGGCCTTGAAATCGATAAAAATAAAGGGGACATGCTTTCTACCGACCATATTTTAAAAATAAATTGTTTCATTTTTCTTACCAAATTATATGGAGGCGCTTTAAAAAGCTCGGCATTTAAGCTTTTTGCTCCGGCAGCTTGGTTAGACTTCAGCTTAGATATGCCAATCTTTCCTTTGCTTTATAGTAGGGTAGACAGGATTGAAGGCTTTCGTCGTCTTAATTTAAGTGGTATCTCAGTCTATTTATGGCCTTCAGTCAATTAATGTTGGAATGTCAAACTCAAGTCAGTTAAAATAGTGTTGCCAACTTAAAGTTTTGTACCCCTACAAGAAAAACACCCGTTTGAACGGCCTTAGTACACATCCCTTTGTGTATAAAAAGTACTTTGCTTCGATTTTCGTTCCGGGATCTTGTTTCGACAATTGTTGATTCCCACTCTGTGTAATATTTATGGAGCCAATATGAAACTATAGGGCCCCTAGAACCAAATTAAAAGAGATTACATTTGAGGTGGATTTCACTTGTAGCAACTTTCAAGCTTATTTGAGCTTCTTTAAACTTAAGGGTGAATGGGGAGATTGTCTTACGTGCGGTTAACCAACCTAGAGCCTTTCAATATTGTTTTGTTTTGTTTTGTTCCTCCAAGAATACTCCACCCCAGAATTTAATCAATCCGTGCGTCTTCTCTGTCTCTCTGAGAATGGGAAACAAAAATTGACTGACACATCCTTATACAATGTTTTTTTTGGTTTTCTTGCGAGGAGATATATTTTAAGGATAAACAACTTTGCACTCCTTGTTCCTATTTCGAATTATCGTATATCGGCTTCTTCCGCTTCCCTTTGACGTGTTCTCGTCGTGTCGTATATCTTGCTGCATATATGGAAGTTTAAAGTATTTCCCCTCATGTTAAGTTTAAAATGTATATCTTCTCTCTTTTCCTTCCCCCTAATAAAAAGGAAGATGTAAATCATTGCAAAGTTTTGTATATATTGATCCGATTTATCTGAATTCTAGAAGTTTCAATCTTTCAAAGTTCGAGGTGATCCATCACCTTGGAAGACAAATTATTTCCACTTTTTTTTTTTAATTTTATTTTGTGTCCAAAATAACGTTGTAAGACGAACTAAAGTTGAATTTTGTTGCAAAGATGTAAAGTAGTGCATTCGTTTATCATATGAAATCAGTATAATAAAATCTTTCAACACCTGGGGCTCTAGAGCTAGGGTCTAGGTTATACGAGTAGAGGGTTTAGGTTAGACCATAATTCGTTTTATCTCTATCCGTTTAAGGAATATAAATTCGTTTATTTTTGTTTATTTATTATAATATATATAGTGCTTTAAAATCCGCCCTGAAAATCCTTAACATAGTTGCAGTCTTTTGCAGGGGTGATAAAGAAAATTGCATTCTTGATGTTCGTGAAGGGATTCGAAGGACTTTGGTTCCCAATGTTATAAAACTATCTGCAACACTCTTGAAAAAAGATGTCCTTTCTGTTCACTCTAATGATGAAGTTTTGGTTTGCTTGTCCATCAGGAAAAAATAAGAAGACGAAAAGGAGAAGGGAATTTTCGTTTATAATGTACCTTCATTCTTTTGAAGAAAATTCTCATTCTAAAAATTAGGGATGAGCATGGCAACAAAGTAATGAAAAACTTTTCACTTTAACTGCTTCATTGAGGATAATTAAAAAAAAAACAATATAGAAGAAGAATTTGTTGCAGAATTATTTAGATTTCTTTGATTCCCTGAAAGATGAATCCTAGCGTGAAAATTAAATTCGGAACTTTGGGGTAGATACCAAAATGAGCAAAATATTCAAAGTTCTGAATATTTAAATGGTTTTATTATTTAAACTCAAAGTTTCAATGATAGTGGAAAATGCTTTCGGTAAAATAACTTTAAAATTATGTAGTTGGATATTTTTAAGGCCAACTACAGATGATTTCAAGGTTACACTCCAGTCAATTAGATTTTTCATCTTAAATTAAAAAAAGATAACTTAACATCCGGTCTGTCGATTTGTCTTGCTTAAAAGTTCGTAGGTTTTCGTGTTAGGTTAAAAAAGTTTTCAGTTGAATTATTCTTAAGAATTTCAAAATTACCAACAATATTTTTTATATAAAGAAATAGTTTAGTTAAATAGATTTTTAGTCGAAAACAAATTTTTACCAATTTAAGTAGCATTTATTAAATTTTTTACAAATTGGATGAATCGAATTTATTTGAGAGATATCAGATTTTATAACAAAAAAACAGACTGTTGGATTTTTTATTTGAGTCGAAAGTAAATTTCAACAAGTTTTAGTATTTTTTTTTGTTAGGTTTTTATTTTTTGTAAAAAAAAAATGTTAATTAGATTTTTCTTAAAATTTTAATTAAAACAATATTTCTCATAAGTTGCAAGCCATAATCTCAAATTTTTGAAAAGATATTTAAGTCGAAATTCAATTTTTAAGAACTTTCAGTAATATTTTTTTAGGTTTTTATTTTTTTATAAAAAAATGTCAATTCGATTTTTCGTGAAGTTTTACCAGATATTAAAAACTTTATTTTTCGTTGCACAAAATTGTTTTAGAAATAAAATCTTTTTGTATTCGTAAAATTTTCGAGGTGACACATGTTTTTTCAGTTTTTTTGATTAATAAAAAAAACGTTAATTGGATTTTTGTCTAAAAATAGATTTGTTTGGTATCACGTTACAATACATAATATAAAATTTAATTCAAGTCTCTAGCATCATAAGTTCGTAAGATATTTAGGGTTAACCAAAGTGTTCACCTTTTTTTTTAAACTGCTATGGTAAAAAAAATCACCCACTCAATTTTCTTGAGAGCCCTTTCTGCATCTTTTTACCTTATTATCTGCATTTGACGTCGATATATTTTCTGGTTTTCGAGCTATGGACGACAAAAGAAAACGTCTCGAACGTACGGACATACGGACGTACGTACATACGTACACGCACACACACAGACATCTTTCTAAAAATCTTTTATTCGACCCTAGGCACCAATAAAACGTTAAAAAATGTCAAAATTTTCAATTTGACAAATCGGACCCATTACAATAACTTCCTATAGGAAGTTAATAAGAGTTTTTCAAAAGTTTGAGGTAAGGCTGGCCTTAGTACAAATTGATTTTTGAAATTACTCACTTTTAAATTCTAATATTATGATAGACTCTTTGGGAATATAAGAACTCTTAAAGATTTTAGTTTTGAATAAAACTTACTTAAAATTCCTTTAAAAATTTTCCTAGTCAAATCGAAAACTAAAATATTTTGAAGTTACGGTTGTGTTGATGTTTTTGTGTTCATAAGTTATATCAGAAAATTTCATAAAATTTTAAATCTCGTAGACCTAGTTTTAAAAAGAACTTAAACATGGACATAAGAGTGGATTTTGAATTAGGTTCATATTCATAATTAAAAAAAAAGTATTTTTCTAAAACATAAAATTGAATATAAGAAGTTACAAAATTTTGATTTTTAAAAAGATTTAATGAAGATTAAAACTTAAGTACAAAATAACTCAAAAATGTTCGACACTTATTTTTGAAAACTTTATTTTTTTGATTTGAATGGTTACAAATTGAAATTAGTGAACAATTATGACAAGAATTGACGGTGATTAATGAATATTTAGAAACATGAAATTCTCTGCTTTAAATTATTTTTAAAATTTTGATCTTTCATTCAAAGAAAAAAATATTTAGTTTGAAAACATTTGAAATGATTCAGTTCTTAAATGAAATTAACGACTTTTGAAAATGATGAAGATTACCCGTGTTTTGTTGGAAAATCTATCTATAGTATAGTAGGATTTTACACGAATAGCAAAAACAATATCCGTAGTATGAATAAAAATGATAAAAGTTAAAGTAGAATCTTACTATGGATGGGTTTTTGACATTTATACGAGTCTCGAATAGATCTTATGTAGTTTCGTTCTCAAATGTTGGTACGATTGATATTGCATTTGTATTTCGATGGCTGTGTTCGTTGAGTAGTTGTGCATTTGGAATCATGTGGGCTTTCCATTGGGAAAAAAAATCAATCTATTATTGTTCATATTATTTAGTTTTGTTACTGAAAATGGACCAATTGGGCTTATTTTAGAAGAGAAAACAATAGAAAAGATAATTAAGTTTTGCTATTTTTAATAAAATAGTAATAAAGGTTTATCTCATTTTAGATTAAATACATTTTTTTTGGTGTTTTCATCGCAGCAGTCTACGAGGAAACCCCCTCCTTGAAGCAATTTTTAAATTAGCTTTTTTTTATTCAATCTCAATTTCCAGATGTTTTCTTAACATTTCTCCTTGAAAATTATCCATTTTAGTTTTAGTTAGTTTTTTTGCTTAGTCAATTTTAACTTTTGATTTTCACAAAACTTTCTTCTATTTGTGTGTTTATTTATTAATATTCTGACAGATCTTCTTTCAGTTGTACCAACTTTTAATTAAAAAAATCTGGCTACTGCGGATGGTTTTGTTGGCAATTTCTCACTGTACTATATACGGAAGGCCAAAAAAACAATAAATCATCATTTTTCACAGTGCATTAAACACTGACTTAAGTCCCAATCTTTTTTAAAATAAATCCAAAACTAAATCTTTTTTAAGAATTAATTGTTTTTAATTCGAATCTCCATTTATTATTATTTTTGTATCACATCAGGTTTTTAAAATATGCTTCTTTAAAAACGTTTAAGACTCACAAAAATGATGTTTTTAAGGCCAAAATAAAACACAGCACACTTTTTTAAAATAAATTGTTAGATGCAAAGACCAATCTTTGTCTTTTAGATACACTTCAAAACATTCTCGTATTAGTGCTAGTTTCGTATTTGAACTTCGATTTTAACTATCTGTTCATATTTTGAAATCACCTGTTCTTAACATTATTTTCATATTTTTTCTTTGTCGAATTGAAATGAGAGAGGGTATACACGTATATTTATTTTATATTGCATTTAAATCGAATTAATAGTCATTTTTATTAAAAATAAGAAGATAAAATAAAATTTCTACACAAAATTGGTAAAAACTGATGCTTGTTTCTAATATCTCGAGCATAAATGAAGGTATTGACCTCAAATTTATATTATTCTTTGCAAAATTTCGTTGTTAACGTAAGAAAACGCTTTTATAAAAATTCAATCAGTAGGTACTGTTTTTTATAGAAAACCAAAAACTTTCTAAAATGCTACTAAAATTGAAAAAAAATAATTTTCGACTAAAATATCTTATCAAAAAGAATATTATATTCTAAATATTGTTTTTAAATAATAATTATTTTCTTAAGACGGATTCACTCGACTTTTTATCTTACACGCACAATTTTTTTTTTATATTTTGTTAAACTTTTAGACGTATCGACCGACTAGCACGAATTGTTATTTATTAGTGTCAGTCGAATTCTAGTCTATTTTTATTTTTCAAATGTTTAAGTTACATTTTTTTAACGCCGGTAAAATATTTATAAGACTTAGAAGAACAAAAAATAACATATTCAAATAGGTAAAAACATCGCATGGTTTCTTTGTTTTTAAATAAATTATTTATTTATATTATAAGTATTTTTTAAACCCATTTTTTAATCAATGAGTCTTTGATGAATAATCAATTCAGGCATTGATTATCAAAGAGAAAAGAGTGTTTTTTTACTCAGGACATAAAATTTGAAATAAAACAAAATTTCTTTAGAGTACCACAAGGTAGTCATGTTGGGCCTCTTCTTTATAATTTATTTAAAATTTACGAGAAAACGTATTAAGGCAATAAATAAATAAGGTAATGTCTCTTTTAAACATATCGTTCAAATAATATTAGGACCCTTCAATTGACAGCTGAGTTCAAGACGTATCAAATGCCAGCGTAACCTAATTGATACCACAACAAGAAAGACACTACATACACTGGTTTTTAGTGTCATTCATTACACTAGTCGACAAGGTTTTCTTACTGGCAATAAAATTACACTTTTTCAATGGGTTTTGATGGCCTTAATTCAAATCAATGTATCGCTCAAGTTTTTTGAGATATTACTTTTTAAAATTCGAAAACGCACTTTTTAACGCCACATAAATTTATGAAGCAGCTTTTTTTTTAAATAAAATCCATGATGATTTTAAAAATCTGTATGAATATTCAAATTATTAACTTAAGTTATTGTAATGGGTCCGATTTGTCAAATTAAACATTTTGACATTACTCGAGGTTTCAAGGTCCCTAGAGTCGAAAGAAAAGATTTTTAGAAGATGTCTGTGCGTGCGTGTGTACGTTCGTACGTCCGTACGTTCGTGACGTTTTTTTCGTCGTCCATAGCTCAAGAACCAGAAGAGATATCGATTTCAAATAAATTTTGTTATACAGAAGGGCTCTCAAGAAAATTGCGTGGGTGGTTTTTTTATCATAACAGTTTGAAAAAAGGTTAAAATTTTGGTTAATCCTAAATATCTTACGAACCTAAAACTCTAGAGACTTGAATTAAATTTTATATAGTATATTGTAACGTGATATCAAAGAAGTATATTTTTTGAAAAAAATCCATTTAACGGATTTTTTATAAATCTAAAAAACTGAAAAAAAATGTGTCACCTCCAAAATTTTACGACTAAAATATGATTTCATCTATAAAACAATTTTGTGCAACGAAGAATAATGTTTTTGACATCTGATACAATTTTTAGAAAAATCGAATTGACAGTTTTTTTTATAAAAAAATATAAATCTAAAGAAAAAACATTATTCAAAGTTGGTAAAGATTGAATATCGATTCAAATATATTTTCATAAACTTGAAATTTAGGCTTCAAACTTATTTTGTCTTATAAGAAATATTGTTTTCAACATTCTGAAAAATCGATTGACAGTTTTTTAAAAAAAAATAAAAACCTAAAAAAAAATAATAAAAGTTGGTAAAAATCGATTTTCGACTCAAATATCTTTTAAAAACTTTAAGATAATGGCTTTAAACTACTTTTATCTTACAAAAAATATTGTTGTCAACATTCCATAAAATTAAAAAAAAATCGAATTGACAGTTTTTGTACAAAAAATTAAAAACCGAATGGAAACTAACAAAAGTTGGTGAAAATGATTTTCGACTCAAATATCTTTTCAAAAATTGGAGATGATAGCTTCTTACTAATTTTTACTTATAAGAAATATTGTTTTCAACATTCTGAAAAATGTTGAGAAAAATCGAAATGACAGTTTTTTTTACAAAAAATAAAAACCTAAAAAAAAGAGTATAAAAGTTGGTAAAAATTGATTTTCGACTCAAATATCTTTTCAAAACTTTAAGATAATGGCTTTAAACTACTTTTATCTTTCAAACAATATTGTTGTTAACATTCAGTAAAATTTTGAAAAAAATCAAATCGATAGTTTTTGTACAAAAATTTAAAAACCTAAAAAAAAATTAACAAAAGTTGGTAAAAATTTATTTTCGACTCAAATATCTTTTCAAAAATTTGAAATATTGGCTTCAAACTAATTTTATCTTATAATAAATATTGTTTTCAACATTCGATAAAATTTTGAAAAAAAACGAATTGACAATTTTTTTTACAAAAAATAAAACTCTAAAAAAAAACAATACTAAAACTTGGTAAAAATTTACTTTCGACTCAAATAGCTTTTCAAAACATTGAGATATTGGCTTTAATTTACTTTTACCTTTCAAAAAATATTGTTGTCAACATTCAGTAAAATTTTGAAAAAAATCGAATTGACGGTTATTTTACAAAAAATAAAAAAAACGAAAAAAAATTAACAAAAGTTGGTGAAAAATGATTTTCGACTCAAATATCTTTTCAAAAATTCAAGATAATAGCTTCAACCTAAATTTATTTTATAAGAAATATTGTCAACATTCGATAAAATTTCAAAAAAAAACGAATTGACAGTTTTTTTTTACAAAAAATAAAACTCTAAAAAAAAAACAATACTAAAACTTGGTAAAAATTTACTTTCGACTCAAATAGCTTGTCAAAAATTAAAAATATTGGCTTCGAACTTATTTTATTTCACAAAAAATATTGTTTTCGATATTCAGTAATATATCGTAATAATATATAAAAATCCAACAGTCCGTTTTTTAATAAAAAATAAAATCTACAAAAATAGTACGCAATTTTGGTAAAAATTGATACGAGTACATATAGACAAACTTTTAAGCAAGACAAATCGACAGACAAGGTGGGAAGTTATCAGTGTGGGTCGCATCCCAGCCTCTTTTTTTTTAGTTTAAACCTGCCTTAAAAAAACCCTGTTTTGGACTGTTTTAAGCATTTTTAAGCTAGATTTTATAAAAAACCGAAGTGATAGGATTATTTAAAGGCGAGATTTGAATTTAGGACATCTTAATCCATTAAAAATGGACTCTTTTGTTTGGGCGCAAAAACAAACCTTAATTTTGTTGACCAGAAAAAATAATAAAAATATTGGAGTACCAAGATTTCCTTTTTTTAAATTAAATTATTTCCCAGCTAATTTAATCTGAATCCCGCCAAACGAAATCAAAATTCTAATATTCAACAATTTTTAAATTATGTAATATTTTTACACACTACTTGAAACGCTACTAACAAAAGACTGATATTATTTCTTTGAATAGAAATATTGTTCGTATAAACTCTTTTTTTATTTTTAACATTCTGATGAGTTTAATGTCAAGACTTTATTCTTAAATAATAACAAAAAGTTTTGTGATTTTCGACCCTTTATGTTTTGTGCGTGGGTTATTATTGCTTGTCTTGTTATAGACTTGCAGCACCCACACAAAATGTTGAATTCCCTAATGTTCAATGTCAGTTTCGGGAAAAAATCAGTAAGAAAAAAAAACATAATTTTCCATCATCCCCCAAAAATATCCTTTCCTCTGAGGCTTATTAACTTTGAAAGCTTCAAATAATAACATTTCAAGTTTTGTTAAACTTCGTTTTATTCTATCAAACGATGACGACCAACTCGACTGCATACCACGCCACGTGTCTGACGCAAGCAAAGAGATAAGTTTTATTTAACTGACAGCGCGACACAAGAAAATAAATCATCAAAAAAAGTTATATATAAGTTGTAACTTAATAAACCAAACCAAATCAAATCATGATAAAAAATACTACGAAAAAAAATCCAAGTTGAAATTTACACCAATTTTTTGACATTTATTTCTTGAAAAAATATAAGCTTGCAAAAGTTTTTGATCAGTTTATGGTGTGTCCCTGCACTTCATGTGCGGAATTTCGTTAAGATTCACTTTGTTTGAAAAATCATTCTCGGTTTTTCATTTTTATTGCAATATTTTACTCCAGTTTAGAAGACCACAGTGGAAACAGAGCACCACGGGCGCACCCCGTCACAAGAAACAAATGCACCTACAGTAGGGCTTTTTACTTCAATGCAATTCAAATTTGAAGGGATGGTCTTATGTTAAGTTTATCTCCTCTTTTCACTTCTTTTTGTCTGAAAGTTAAAAACCTTTACGTATTCCATATTGAGTTTTCAATTAAAAGATTTCGTTTTAAATACCCATTAAAAGCATTAAATGTGAAAGCTACCCAATTAGAGTATATGTCACTTTTAATGCTGTCATCTTTTGACACTTGACATGTATTAACTAAGCCATTAATTTATATTGAGAGATACATGCTTCAAAAAAGCAATTAAATCGGTAAAATTTACTTTATAACTGGTAAACATTTTGCAATGATAGTTTGCAGTTGGAAGTTTTGCAAAAAAAATGTCTCAAATATACAAATTGTTCAAGAAAAACAACTTTTCAAATCAATAAATTAAGTCAACTGATACTAATTCTCGTAAACAGAAGTCATCTGTTCATATCCATGGAAAATAGTGCAATAAAAGTAAGTGACTTCCAAAAAATACCAAGTTTCGATAGTTACCTGTCCCACTGTTTAATGCAAAAGAAAAAGCCATCCATGCATTGGTTATGTATGATGGCCAAAGAACTTTTCCCACCAAAAGTCCAAGTGTAATCTGTTAAATGTCATCCGAACTGTTGCAGTTTGTAGAATGCAGATAGTGTGACACCAAGAAGAAGTAAATTTTGTCAGTGGAAGTTTTTGTTTTTTTTTTTTTTGTAGCAGTTTTTAATTCTTCAAAGTATTTCGCTCGAGTTAAAGTCTGGTTTGATTTTTAGGAAAATTAAAAATCATTTGTATGACTTTTGACAAAGTTGACTTCAATGAATTTAAAAGAAACATTTAAGTCGTTTCTTTTGCATGGCAGGGTCGCGACATTTTCTAGTGAATTACATTTTTAAAGTGTTTTTGTCTAAGCTCTAGAGTAAACATTTTTTTTTGATAACAAAGACTAAACCAGTGAATACATCAAAGGCTGAAAAATACCCAGCTAACGTGAAAAAGATAAACTTTAAAAGGATTGAAGTGCACTTTGAGCAAACAATTGTATCATTTCATTCTTGAAATAACAATTATAATTTGTAAGAATTTTATGAAGAGCTCAAAATACATAAATGCGCTGACCCGGATGGCATCCTAACCATCATGAGGTGTTATTCAACGTTGACAAAACAACTGCTTAAGATTTTTCATCTGTCCTATTCCTTATGTCTAGTTCGATCGATTGCACCTACATCCCTTCTTTCCAATGTTATGAAAACGCTAATAACTCTTTTAGTTTAAGAAATATCTCGAAGATCGAAGACTTCTTAATGACCGGGATTTTGTAGAAATAGGTTTGATCGTGATCTGAAGAATTATACCACCGATCATTTAAGCAAATTATTAAATCTGGTTTTAAAGAAAGTAAGACTATTTCACTTGATATTTCGAAAACATTTGATAGAGTTTGACTTCAAGCTCCTTATCGAAATTGATTGCCTACGGTTTTGACGAATCCTGCTGCGTTGAATTAGAAATTACCTTTTGGACCGTTCAATACAATTAGTATTAGATGGATTCAAGTCCGAGTAACACAAAATAAATATTAGTGTGGCCCAGGGCTTTGTTTTGTCTCCGACACTCTTTCTCATTACTATCAATAATCTTTTGTCTGAAACTTCTAATCCGGTTGAATGCTTCGTTGGCTATAGTAGCCTAAGCTTTTAAAATTTATTTTTCCATAGGAAGTTATTGTAATCGGTCCGATAAGTTGAATCGAAAATTTTGACATTTCTCGGCGTTTCAAGGTCTCTAGAGTCGAAATAAAAGATTTTTAGAAGGATGTGTGTACGTTCGCGACGTTTTTTAGTCGTCCTTAGCTCAAAAACCAGAAGAGATATCAACTTCAAATAAATTTTGTTATACAGATAATAATGCAAAAAGTGCTCTCAGGAAAATTGCGGATTTTTGTACCATAGCAGCTTAAAAAAAAGGTGAACATTTTGGTTAACCCTAAATATCTCACGAACGAATAACGCTAGAGATTTAAATGAAATTTTACTTTATAATAAATTGTGATACCAAACAAATAGATTTTTGTGAAAAATTCCAATCAACGGTTTTTTTTTATAATTCAAAAAAACGACAAAAATATCAGCTTGAAAATCTTGAAAGCTTGAAAAAAAAAGATTTATGTCCAAAACAATTTTGTGCGACGAAGAATAACGATTTCAACATCTGGTAAAATTTTAAGAAAAATCGACAGTGTGTTTTTTTTAAATAAAAACCTAAAAAAATTAAAATAGTTGGTATAAATTGATTTTCGACTCAAATATCTTTTCAAAACTTTAAAATATTAGCGTTAAAATGTGTCTTTTCAAAATACTGTTGTCAATATTTAGTAAAATTTTGAGAAAAATCGAATTGACAGTTGTTTTAAAAAAATTAAAAACCTAGAAAACAAAGTTGTTAAAAACTGATTTTCGACTCAAATACCTTTGCAAAACTTTGAAATATTGGTTTTCAACTAATTTTATGTTTAAGAAAATATTGTTGTTAATATTCACTAAAACTTTAAGAAAAATCGACAGTTTTTTTACAAAAATACAATCCAAAAAAAAGCATTACTAAAAAACCATTGGTAAAAATTGATTTCGACTCAAATATCTTTTGAAAAATTTAAAAATTACTTTAAACAAACTTTATCGTATAAAAAGTATTGTTTTCAACATTTGAAAACATTTTGAGAAAACCCGAAACGACTTTTTCGTTTCTTACTTACTTAAGGTGGCGCTACAGTCCGGGCGGACCTGGGCCTCAACCAACAAGCGTCTCCAGCCAGCTCGGTCCCTAGCTAGCTGTCTCCAGTTTCAAACGCCAAGTTGGTTGAGGTCCTCTCCCACCTGGGTGCGCCACCTGAGTCGCGGTCTTCCTCTACTGCGCCGTCCCTCAGGAGTGGATTCGAAGACCTTCCGGGCTGGAGCGTTGATGTACATCCGCTCTACATGACCTAGCCATCTAAGCCGTTGGACTTTAATTCTGCTAACTAGGTCAGTGTCGCTGTTCAGCCCGTACAGTTCGTCGTTATATCTTCTCCTCCATTCTCCATCTATGCGTACGGGACCAAAAATCACCCGAAGAATTTTTCTCTCGAAGTATCCTAAGACGCTCTCATCTTTCTTTGACAGGGTCCAGGCCTCAGCGCCATAAATGAAAACCGGGATGATGAGTGTCTTATAGATGGTGATTTTACATGCTCAAGAGAGGATTTTACTTCTCAATTGCCTTCTAAGTCCAAAGAAGCAGCGATTTGCAATAGTTATTCTTCGTTTGATTTCAGCACTGGTGTCGTTGTCTGCATTAATAGCGGTGCCTAGATAGACAAAGTCCTTAACTACCTAAAAGTTATAGCTGTCCATGGTGACGTTTTGTCCAAGACGTCGTCGTTCAGTGTCCTTTTTTGATGACAGCACATACTTGGTCTTGCCCTCATTGACCACTAAACCCATCTTCTTCGCTTCCGTTGCAATGCTCAAAAATGCTCCACTGACATCACGCTTTGATCGTCCAATTATGTCAATATCATCTGCGTATCCGAATAATTGGATGGATTGTTGGAAGCTTGTGCCTCTAGTGTTGACGGTTGAGTTTTGCACAATTCTTTCCAGAACGGTGTTGAAGAAGTCGCATGACAGTGCATCGCCTTGTCTAAAACCTTTTTTTGACATCAAATGCATCGGTAAGATCTTTTCCGACCTTGATAGAGCAGCGTGCATTCTACATCGTCATTCTGCACAAACGAATAAGTTTGACAGGGATGCCAAAGCTAGATATTGCTCGGTAGAGCTCTTCATTATAGATGCTGTCATACGCGGCTTTAAAATCGATAAAGAGATGGTGGGTATCGATTTAAAGTTCCTGGGTTTTTTCCAAGATCTGTCGTAGTGTGAATATTTGGTCGTTAGTGGACTTTCCTGGTCTGAAGCCACACTGATAAGGACCAATCAGGTTGTTGACGAATGGCTTCAGACGTTCACATAATACAGCAGAGAGGATCTTATACGCAATGTTAAGGAGACTGATGCCTCTGTAGTTGGCGCAGTTTAGAGGGTCTCCTTTCTTATGTATCGGGCACACTATGCTGAGATTCCACTCATCGGGCATGCTTTCTTCCGACCATATTTTGCAGATGAGTTGGTGCATGTTTCGTACCAAGTCATAGCCTGGTGCTTTGAATAGTTCGGCAGCGATGCCGTCAGCTCCAGCAGCTTTGTTTGACTTTAGTTTAGATATAGCTATTTTCACTTAGTCAAGGTCGGGTAGGCGGAATTGTTGATCTGCGTAGCCGAGGTTGAGTAGTTCTGTCTCCCTTACAGCGGAATTCGGTTCGTCATCGCCGTTATATAATTTGGAGAAGTGATCTTTCGTTTCACAAAAAATAAAAATCTAAAAAAAAAAACAATACTAAAACTTGTTATAAATTTACTTTCGACTTAAATGTTTTTTTAAAAATTAAAAATATTGGCTATAAACTTATTTATCTCACATAAAATATTGTTTTCGACAGTCGGTTTTTTCATACAAAAATGAGACCTATACCAAAAATAGTAGCTACGCAAATTTGGTAAGAATTGATGTTTGGTTCTCTATATCTTTCAAATTAATTTTATTCATCTAATTTGTATTTATTTATAAAAGGATTAAAAACTTTTAAGAAAAGCTACTAAAATTGCGTTAGGGACTATGGAATGTTTGAGAGTTGTAAGTCACCCAATTTAAGAATTTTTTAATAAAACTGCCAAACAGTGGTTTACGATTGAAAATCTCGTTAACAAAACTAGATTTTCAAAATAACAGTATTTCATTATAGGAAAAATATTGTTGTTAATTCTGAATTTTTAAGAATAATTATACTGACAACTTTTTAAACACAACACGAAAACCTACAAACTTTTAAGCAAAGCAAATCGACAGGTGGGATGGGAAGTTATCAGCGTGGGTCGCATCCTAGCCTCTTTTTTGATTTTAGATTCACAACCATTATCTTTGCATGTGAATGCTCAAGAAAAATATCCAATTGCATTCCTCTGTCTTTCCCATTGCAATATTGAGGAATTTACGACCAATGTATATCTCCTTTCAAAACCTCTCTTCCTCTCCTAATGTTCACGCTGTGTCTTTACATAATAAGGGTATTGTAAATCCTTGAGTGTTTGATTATTATTAAAGGCTGAACATTTTTAGAATGTTTGCTAAAATGTCTCTTCATCTTCAAAAAAGGTACTGTTTGTTCTTTTCATTTAACATCTCTTAACTTTTTTTCATGTGCCAAATATGATCTATGCCAATATTCCAGGACCAATTTAAGATCTTAAAAGTAGAATTTATGAAGATACTAGCGGCTCGGTACGTGCTTCGCTACGTATGAGGCATAGTAATAAAAAAAATTATTATTAAGTTCATTAATTCAAACAAAATTTTAATTTAAATTGCTATATATTCAAAAGTCTAATGACCCAAATGATATATTGTTTATATTTATATATTTATCAGCAAAGAGTAAAAATAAAAAAGAATTGGGTACCTTTACTATGGTGGGCTATATGGGTTAGTCTAAAACAGTTGGATAAACAATATTTTTATTTTTATTTTTCATTTTGGGCATGAATAAATAACAGTTGGGGACACTGACTCTGGAGCACTCAACAAAAAATTGGCCATGTGAAAAACATGATTCCTCCAAATTGAGACCGCAAACGTTAAGTGTTTACCCTTGGGCCTCATTTATGAACATCGCAAATGATAAACGCACAGGATATTGTAATCTTCTGAATTAAAATGGCATTTTCGTTGGAATTATAGGGATACTTAGTATTAAAAACACTTATCCTTTTACTTTACCAGTTAAGATTGTAGCTTCAATCAAATTTGGCAATAACTTTCTTACTGCCAATCTGGTGCCATGTGATTGTTTTCGTGGATTAATATTTTGCATTAAAATAATCAAAGAACCAATTATCAGATTCAAGCAATGTGGTGGTATACCAGGTGGTTCCAATGAATTTGAAAATTCAGTTAAATAATTCATTGCCTCATCTTGATTCATAACACTGTCAATTGATTTATATGTCCTGACTACCTTGGCAGTTTCTATTGAATTTGAAAATTAATGGCATTGATATAATTGTTTTTCGGTGCTAAAATGGTGCGTTCTCTCAATCAATCATGATTTCTGTAATTCTGAAGAATATTCGGAAAAACACATTCAATCAACTCATCTATAGATTGCGCAATTGTACAAAAATTGTTCGGTAAAGTGATCAATCCGTTGGTACTGTCGATTGGTATTTTGTCATTAAAAATTTCCAACAAATGTTTTGATAACTCATGGGCAGTTGCATCATTATGTAGGTGAATACGCATATTAATGTTCAGTGTCAACTTTCGCACATACCTCCAAAGAACTGATGACTTCAAACAGGCGTTTATTTCATCAGCAGGAGTTGATCGAGGAATGACAGGCAATGTTTGACGAAAGTCCCCTGACAGCAATATCAGAGCACCACCAAAACAGCTGTTGATTACCGCGCAAATTGTGCATTATTCGATTAAATGCTTCTATTGATTTTTTATTCGCCATTGTGCACTCATCCCATAAAAAATTGACGTTTATCGCAGAACTTTTGCCATAGCAGAATTTCTCGAAATATTGCAAGTTGGAGTTCCAATCGCCCGTACATTCAATGGCAATTTTGATGCAGAGTGTGCGGTCCGACCACCACCAGCAATTCCCGAAGATGCAAGTGCAAATTCAATTTTCTGTTCCGATCGAATAGTCGCTAAAATCAATGATACAACGAATGTTTTGCCGTTACCACCAGGTGCATCCAAGAAATATATCCACCTGCATTATTGGAAACGGCTTGCATGATTATGTCATACACATGTTTTTGTTGAATATTTAATTTGCTAATATTCTATTGTACAAATAAACGTAAATTATTAAAATTAAAATCCTGCTCACGTTGCAATTCACGATCAAAAAAATCATGTATCTCATGATTTGGTGCGGTCATACCCAATTGTGCTAATGCTTTATTTACAACCGTTAGACACATATCTTCAATTATTTTTACAGCTTCGTTCTACATTTCCAAGGTTATCAAAAAATCGTATTAGTATAAATTTCTTGTATATGGGAGTATAGAAAGATGTTGATTTTACACCTTTTCAAGACTTTTGTTTTAATTTTCTTTACGAACAAACCTTCTCTGGAAGATTGTGAAAAGTTTTACGAAAGGGTATACTGATCGGAAAACCCTGTTAAAATCTAAATAAATAAAATTGTATCCGAGTTTTCATCGAATGTTGTTCTATCTAATCTACCTTAAAATATTCAAAACTGGTACCATCACTTCAACAAACTTTTCAAGATTAAACTCGCCAAGAATTTGTTATTAAATCTTTTGTTTTTTTTTTGAAAATTTCAAAAATGCTTGAATAAATAAATTTTGCTTCGATTCTAAAAATATCTTCAAGAAGAATGCATCCTGCTTCTAATCCTAATCCTGTCCTTACTCCTGATTTTGCTGCTGCTTCTTCTTCATTGTTCGCAATTTGTGTGCAAGGAATTTCGTATTTTGCATTAATTAATCACAAAACACCAACCAAGCAAGCAAAGTGTTGTCCGGAGTATTTTGCATTAAATTGTTTCAACTTAAACCATATTGTGTCATCCTATATGTGTCTATGACTACAGGTATACTCCGCATACTCCTATTATATCCTTAGAGGTATACTACGTTCTATATTGTGGAAGAGCATTTTATACCACAAATCCTTGGCCAGGCACATAATTATCTGCTGAAATGAAAACAAATGAAAGTCACATAAACGCAATTTAGTGTGGTTGGTAGAGATGTACAAACACAATTTGAATGTCATTTCTCTCGAAATTTCAGCAGGATTTAGGTCAATTTTTAAGCTTTAAATTGTTTGGACGAAATCGTTTAAGACTCGTTCAATGCCACCATCATTGACGACCGCATACGTCTCTATAATTGTTTTATAAAGTTTGTTTAATTTAATTCATGCATTGTCGTTGGTTGTCGTCGTCAGTAGTCAGGAGTCCGATGTCCTTGTTCGATTTTCAAGGATTTTATACTAAGTTAACGCGAATCATATGACTCATAAATTATAATTTCGTTCCAGAATCGCCCAGTTACAGCTAAATAAGTCTTGAAATTGTTATCGAAATTGATGATCTGATATCTCTCTTTAACGCTGCCAAAATCCTTGTATAAATTTTAAGGACAAATTTTAAATTCCTTGTTGCTTGTACATATAACTTAAATAATGGTAATTAGATTTTAATATAATTAATGAGACGACAATCTCGTTATTAATGTCGTTTTGTGCGTTACATTGCGCATCTTTGCTTTTATATGTATAGCATCCAGATTGAACGAACAATTATAAATGAAAATGTTCTCGTTAATGTTAGGTATGTATGTATATGTAGGTTTATAGAGATATAGAGCTTATAACCAATATATTCATTGGGAGTTGTTAAAGAGCTTCTTCTTCTTCTTCTAGTTTCCACCCTCCAGCTCATGGCTCTGGATGGTTTTATGAGCGTCAAGTCATTACGTATTTTTTTTAATGCAAAGCCCATTAGCAAATAATAATAATATAAATTTAAAGGGTTTCTTTGTCATTTAATTTTGCCCTAAATTTTCAATGTTTTCATTTAATTGCCAGGGAATTAAAAACAAATATTAAATTCGTAGTGTAGGTATAATAAAATGAAAAATGAGATCATCAACAAAATTCTCGTATGTATCATTTTTATAAGTTAATTTATTACAGTGACTAAAATTTGAGTGTATTTTATCACTTGAAACAGAATTTCTAACGCCCATATATCGTCAAATGTCATTAAACATCTGAAGAACTGTGTTGGTTTTGGGTTTTGGGACTTAGTGTTTTGTTCACAGTTAGTAAAGGCGTGTGAGGGTTTGTATGTTTTACTCTTTTTGAAACTTTGCTGAACAAAATTAGGGTAGTTTCGCTTAATACTATAATGGTGCACTATGGCGTATAAGTACATAATTTTTTAGAGGATTTTGTACACAAAATTCTGATGAAGTTCTGTAAACAGGGTTTGGATGTATACACATTTTTGTTGGTACAAGTGTTCTCGTTTAAAGCCATTCTCTTAATTGTTCGTGTACTTCATAAGGTTTCTATAAAAAACAGCGAATCATGATTTGGACAAAAATTCAAACAGATGTCGATTTGTGGCATATTTGGTATTTTTATGATGTTGGAAAATATTAATTGAACATTTTTAGGAATCAAAACAATTGTTACACTCATTTTTTCGATACGATATCTATGAACATTTATTTTAGGCACTTGAAAAAAATTAAACTGGTATCTTGTAAAATTTGTTTGTGCGTCTCATGTATTTTAAACTCTTTGTTTGTATGGCTTCCTTATCGTTATTTTGGCAAATGGTGACTTCTTACTTATTCGATGTTCGTAGTTTTCAAATTCTTTTAATGTTCTGTAAACTTTTGTTGTTGTTTCCTGCTTAAAAACTTTCTGGCAAAATTTGAAAATTAAAACTAAATATTGTTTATTGTTTGTATGCCATTGACAGGTGATTGCAGACATATTGCTGTAACGATATTGGTCATATCTAGTGGGTATCCAAAAATTAATCCAAGATTCGAATTGATTGCTTTTTGGATAGTGTTGGCAATCTTTAGAAAAAATATAGACTGCGGACTGTTTTGTTACCTATATTTTCATTTCTTCATGTATCGAAAACTATTGCTAAGATAGTAACTTCAAAATTCTAAGTGACAAGAGGTACCCGTGGGGTGGTGGTTAGTTCGTTAGAATGACCTTGTTAGTGACGAAGGTTGAGCTTTAGCTCATCTTTAATTTAATAAAAAACAAAAATTCAGCAGGTGTCGATGGTATATCCAACATTGTACTAAGACATTTACCGATGGAGGCAATTTACGCCACACTCTTTAATAATGCACTGAATAATGCATATTATAAAGTGTATTGGAAGACCGCTGTGGTCCATCCTCTCCCGAAAAAGGGAAAGGACAACTCCAACCCGACAAATCTTCGACTTAGTGGGCTGCGGACAACAAAATAATTCCGGATAAACAGTTCGGGTTTAAGGCGGGTCATGACACAATTCATGCTGCGTCTAAACTTGTTTCTGATATCCAATGGAATAAATCAAAACAACAATGCAGAGGTGCTGTTCTGGTTGATTTGGAAAAGGCCTTTGACACCGTATGATTTGAAGGTCTTTACCTCAAACCGAGCAGGCTTGGCATAAGCAAACCGTTGTTGTATATACTGTATGATATACTTAACGGTAGAAAGTTTGTTGTCAAAAGTGGCAATGTAACTTTTACCACAACATTCGTATTAAAAATGCTATTCAACAGGGAGCGGTGAATTCGTCGATTCCCTTCAGTATTTACACCAGCGATCTGATAGGTAGTTTTACAAGGGCAATTTCGTACGCCAACGATATAATTGCATACAGAACGGCCTAAAAGTTTGAGGTTATATTAGAATTCGCTTGCAGCGTAATTTCGATAAGATTCAGCGATATTGCGACGACTGGAAACTGAAAATAAATGTCCAGAAGTCGGAGACAATTCTGTTGCGGACTCCGTTGGCTACGCCCACGAGGGATACGTGCAAGAATTGGCGCAAGATGGTCATCATTGATCTTTACGTGCAGCGATTAGCGAGCAAAAGTGTAGTGAAGTACCTCGGTATCTGGTTAGGTTGGAAGTGACATTGCAAGAGCTATGTCTTCGACCAACAATTTAATTTTCGGAGCGTTCTTTCCAAAAGACGAGTATTTTAAGAGTAAACGCTTGAGCGGTTTCATTCCACCAGAGGCATTCCTCTTCTTAGATAGATGCAGTCTGATACAGGATAGATGGGCAGTTCCGCTAATCTACCACGTCAGACTACAAACCGTAGATAGGTGACTCCTGAACAATCGGGACGCTATTAAACAAGGCGGAGCAGAGCTTCTTCGGTTCAGTAGGGCTGTGTCCAAACGGGACCGAACTGATAGGGTGGAGAACCAGTTTTGGTGGCTTCAATCGGCAGTTGATAGTGGGTAGTCGGGATAGGGTTTCTAGCCGGCTAACATACTTGTTTTATAGTTTAAGGGTTAAGTTTTAAGTAGAATAGGCACCGTGGCACAAACAAAATAAAAAAAAGAGGCTGGGATGCGACCCACACTGATAACTTCCCATCCCGTCTGTCGATTTGTCTTGCTTAAAAGTTTGTCTATATGTACTAGTATCAATTTTACCAAATTTGCGTAAACGGACTGTTGGATTTTAATATAAAAATCACTTAATATCGAAATCAATATTTTCTGTCAAATAAAATAAGTTTGAAGCCAATATTTTTAATTTTTGAAAAGCTATTTGAGTCGAAAGTTAATTTTTACCAAGTTTTAGTATTGTTTTTTTTTTTAGAGTTTTATTTTTTGTAAAAAAACCGTCAATTCGATTTTCTTCAAAATTCTATCGAATGTTGAAAACAATATTTTCTATAAGATAAAATTAGTTTGAATCCAATATTTTATAGTTTTGAAAAGATATTTGAGTCTAAAATCAATTTTTAACAACTTTTGTTAAATTTTTTTTAGGTATTTAATTTTTTTTACAAAAACTATCAATTTGATTTTTTTCAAAATTTTACTAAATATTAACAACAATATTTTTTGAAAGATAAAAGTTGTTAAAAGCCAATATCTACAATTTTTGAAGAGATATTTGAGTCGAAAATCAATTTTTACCAACTTTTATAAATTTTTTTTTAAGGTTTTTACTTTTTGTAAAAAAAACTGTCAATTCGATTTTTCTCCACATCTTTCAGAATGCTTAAAACAATATTTCTTATTAGATAAAATAAGTTTGAAGTCTAACTTTCAAGTTTTTGAAAAGATATTTGAATCCATATTCAATTTTTACCAACTTTTGTTTATTTTTGTTCGGTTTTTCATTTTTTTATAAAAAAACTGTCAATTCGATTTTGTTCAAAATTTTACTGAATGTTGACAACAATATTTTTTGAAAGATAAAAGTAAATTAAAGCCAATATCTCAAAGATTTGAAAAGATATTTGAGTCGAAAATCAATTTTTACCAACTTTTATTAATTTTTTTTAGGTTTTAATTTTTTGTAAGAAAACTGTCAATTCGATTTTTCTCAAAATTTTACTGAAGGTTGAAAACAATATTTCTTATAAGATAAAATGAGCTTGAAGCCTAAATTTCAAGTTTTTGAAAAGATATTTGAATCGATATTTGATTTTTACGAACTTTGAGTAATGTTTTTTTTAGATTTTTATTTTTTATAAAAAAACTGTCAATTCAATTTTTCTCAAAATTTTATCAGATTTCAAGAACATTATTCTCCGTTGCTCAAAATTGTTTCGGAGATGAAATCATATGTTAGTCGTTAAATTTGGGAGGTGACAAATTTTTTTTTTCAGTTTTTTTGATTTAGAAAAAAAACCGTTAGATAGATTTTTTTCAAAAAATATACTTCTTTGAGTTCACGTTACAGTTTATTATATAAAATTTAATTCAAGCCTCTAGCGTTTTTAGTTCGTAAGATATTTAGGGTTAACCAAAATTTTCACCTTTTTTTTAAACTCCTATGATAAAAAAACCACCCACGCAATTTTTTTGAGAGCCCTTTCTGCATCTTTCTGCCTTATTATCTGTATAACAAAATTTATTTGAAGTCGATATCTCTTCTGGTTCTTGAGCTATGGACGACGAAAAAAACGTCGCGAACGTACGGACGTACAGACGTACGGACGTACGGACGTACAAACGTACGTACACACGCACGCACAGACATCTTTCTAAAAATCTTTTATTTCGACTCTAGGGACCTTGAAACGTCGAGAAATGTCAAAATTTTCAATTTGACAAATCGGACCCATTACAATAACTTCCTATGGGAAGTTAAAAATTAAAAAAAAACATGGAATAAGGAAAAATAAAGCAAAAAAAAGGCAAACAAAAAATGAAAAACAAAAAATGTTAGATACTCGTTGTTAAATTTGCTGCTGTGGTTGTTCTAGTTTAAAGTTGTTAATAGTAGAATGGGAAGTTTAAGTTTTATTTAAGGACCTAATTTTAAGTAATTTTAAAGTAAAAATAAGAAAGGATATTGATATTAGTTTTTTCTTAATTTTTTTATAATGAATAAAAAATAAATAAATTAAATAGATCTTAGGGCCGAAATGCATTAGAATTAAGTATTATTGTTTAACTAAGAGTCTCCGTATAAGACCAGTCAGTTAGTTATAAGTTATGGTTAAGTAGGCTAGTTTTATGATTTTTTGTCTAGCTTTAAAAATAAATTAATAAAAATGTATTTTAAAAAAAGTGCATTAGAACATCATACCAGAGGTCTTGGGTTCAAACCCTACTTGTGCCATCTAAAGTTTTTTTTTCAGGATTTTTCTAACTTTTCTGTATCCAAAGATATTAGCATTTATGTCGAAAAAGTGCTGATTTTTAATGGTTGGACATTTCGAACTTCAATCTCAAATATCTCGGATCTCCCATCAGTTATCGACAAAATATTTTTGCAGATATATCCGGCTAAGAACAACCTTTAATTTGATACCAAATTCATTGGTGTACACTCCGTGCCGGATGTCCCTTATAAAATGAGCAATCCCCTTTGCTACCCAAATGACATTGATTTTAAAAACTCAAGCTCAATATTCCTCTGTATGCACTACATCTAAGAATTTAAAATAAAAAATAAAAATGGTATTTAACGATTGGTAAATCGAAATTTGTAGGAAAACTTTTTGTTATGTTTGTGACGCATGCCACTTTAAAAAAAAATTGAATAACATTGCACCAGACACTCATAGTATGGCAATTTTCTAATACTCTTCAAAACTACCAACGAATTTTAAGTTGCGTTTTTGACATTTTAAAAATGTATTTATGTACATCACCAATGATTTGATATATTCATGTTAAACCCTAAAGTTTATGTTACTAGTTCAAACTGTCCAAATAAACAACTTGTTTGTCTTCAATCTTAAATATTTGTGTGAGTGAAATTGAAATTTCTTAATACTTATGTATAAACATTTTTGCTACCTTCTTAATCTCTTGTTACGTTTGTGATAGTTTCTTCTTTCCGCGTCACCCTTTTACTAGATGTTTTTATTCTGTTGTTAAAATTTTGAATTATTTTTCCCTAAATTCATAGTCCCTTATTTTTCTGCAAACTTTCTCATTCAGAACCAAATTTATAGTATCCAATGCGCAAAGGTTGCATTTTATATGCAATAATTTTCTTTAGAAACCAGGTAAAGGTATTATAGGACATAATATATACGAGTATATGGTATAGAAAACCCTACTAAATTGTCCTCATAAATAACAAATGAAACTAACTGGAATACGCGTTAGTCCTTGCTGTTATCTTATTTAGGCAACACTAAATGCAAAACAGATATAATAAATGGTGTGATGACATTGGAATAAATTCCAGTACCAAATGTTTTATAAACGAGACTTTAGTTTTATTTCTCGTGTTCGTGGATTTAGAAGCAGTGTTATAGTTTTATGAATAGGGGACGGACTATATATGATCATGATGACACCGTGTTTAAGTGAAGGGCCCAATCGGAGATATTAATGCAAGCAGGAATTAGGTCCCTAGACCTTTGACAGCTCACTCTCTTTTAAAGTGCACTTTAACTACAGTTAAAAGGGCTTTTACATCTGTTTCTACTTATTCTACTACTAAAATGATTCTGCTTCTACTCCTTCTACTGCTTTCATTACTTATTTTACTACTTAAACAGTACTACCTCTACTACTGCTATTATTACAACTACAACAATAACTGGTACTAGTAAGTTCACTAATTCTACTATTAAAATCTACTTCTCATACTCACTATTATTCACTACCATTTACTACTATTCACTACCATTCACTACTATTCATTACTATTCACCAATGTTTACTGCTGTTCACAACCATTCATTGAATTTCTCCTTAGCTTTGCTTAAAATTGAGTCCAGGAACTTAAAGGATTTACTCAGGCCTCCTCAGAATTGGGCCCATTTGATCCATATGCACAAAATCAGTACTTCCCTGTTCTCCCTACCACAACTACTATGCTCCAAGAATATATCAGTAGATATGAACCAAATGTCCAATAAATTCCTTGCACAATGCACTACCTACACTATAAACAATTTTGCATAGGTAGGTGTACATTGTACACTATTTCATGTAGCACTGGGCTATGAACTTTTTGGTTATTTATAAGGCCAGAACCTGAACCAGAATCCAGGACCAATATTGTATTGTTCATATACTCGTACCTACTCAGGTAGTCTACAAAAATTGAATAAAAATTTGGTGAGCTGCTGCGGCAGATTTTTATGCCCAGCTCATGAACAATGGATTCAAAACACAATGCGCCATATCCTGCAAATGGATATCCTAACAGCTGCAATGAATGTGTTAATAAATTTTTGTTGCATGATAAGTGATACGTTTGGTTTTTTTTTTTTTATTTTTTATTGTTTTTATTTTTTGTGAGCAATTTTATGTTTTGTTATTTATGGATTTTCAATAAAAGATAGCGCTAAAGTGTTGATTACATTGAAAAATGATTGTCAATGGATTTTTTGATTTAGCATTGAACATTGTATACGGGCTTATCGAACAATTGAATATTTGATATCAGTTAAATTTTAATATTATAGGTAGATCGAAAACTAATTGAAATATATCTACAAATAAACAATATGCATATAATATTTATATGCAAACACTCAATGTTTCTCGATTTAAGACAGCTTATTTGCATTGTTTTGGCTTTAAAGACTTTTTTAAAGCTTAAACGCAGTGCGCCATCAGGTAAAGCAAATAGAAAAGAATGAAAGAATTGATACCGGTGAAAATTGGTCGAAAAGTCTGAATCTTTAAATGGAATTGATGAATAAAGTTTGGTAAAGCATTCCACATTCTTGAAGTGCTGCTGAAAAAAGAATATCTACTTGGCAATACTTTCGAAATCGAACTCAAGAACAAAATGATGGGAATTTCTAGAAGTGCGTTAATTTGAAACTGTTTATTTCTATAGAACATTATTTTAAGAAGTATTGGTAAAACAGAGAGAGACAAAAACATGGCTATGTTAAAAATTCAGTTATAGTTCTATATGCTATAATTTTGAAAGCTATGTTAATATGAGTACTTGTGATTTATAGTCCATTGAGGCTAGATTACAGCTAGATCAGAAGGTGTGATAAACTTCTTGAATCATCGAAGAGGTCCAAAACACCTACCAGAATTTTATCGATTTATACAAAATGTATATGCGGCACTTATTTGAATTTGCGGCTTTATTTTGTATCACAACATTATATTTTGTATGAAACATTATGTTTTATTTTTAGCAGTACTCCTGGATTGGTAGTTAGTGTGTTGAATTGTTATGTTAGAGGGCTTGGGAAATTGACAATCCTCCAAGAACCAAGAGTAGTTCTTGTCATGAAAAGTTCTTTTTCAAATTAACCGGTTGGATCCGGCACAGAAACTGAAAGTTCCCTACATCACAGCCATGGCTCGTAGACAGGAATAGTAGAGAGTTGTCAGTCACTAGACCTTAGTTCCCCACAGACTGTTGCGCTACATAATTTATTTTTATTTAAGGTACACACAATTTTTAAATCTTATAAAAAATCAATTTTTAAGTGAGTAAAATGACCAAAGCAAGATTTTGAAAATAATTTAAACAAAACTAAAACTGATTTACTTTCTTGGGTCATTATTTACTTTGAAAAAGTTCCCAAATTTATGCAAATGTATAGATTTTTAACTTCTCATAGGAAGTTATTGTAATGGGTCAGAATTGTCACATTGAAAATTTTGAAATTTCTCGACGTTCCAAGGTTCCTAGAGTCGAAATAAAAGATTTTTGGAAAGATGTGTGTGCGTGCGTGTGTACGTACGTTCGTACGTCCGTACGTTCGCGTTTTTTCGTCGTCCATAGCTCAAGAACCAGAAGAGATATCGATTTCAAATACATTTTTTATACAGATAATAAGGCAGAAAGATGCAGAAAGGGCTCCCAAGAAAATTGCGTGGGTGGTTTTTTTTTACCATAGCAGTTTGAAACAAAAGGTAAACATTTTGGTTAACCGTAAATATCTTACGAACCAAAAACGCTAGAGACTTGAATTAAATTTTTTATAATATATTGTAACGTGATATCAAAGATGTATATTTTTGGAAAAAAATCCATTGAACGGTTTTTTATAAATCAAAAAACTGAACAAAAAAAATTTGTCACATCCAAAATTTTACGAATAAAATATAATTTCATCTCAAAAACAATTTTGTGCAACGAGTTTTTGACATTTGATAAAATTTTGAGAAAAATTGAATTGACAGATTTTTTTATAAAAAATAAAAATCTAAAAAAACTTAAGTTGGTAAAAAGTGAATATCGATTCGAACATCTTTTCAAAAACTTGAAAGGGGTATGCTCATTTTCGGCCCGAAGTGTATACCAATGAATTTGGTATCAAATTAAAGGTTGTTCTAAGCCGGATATATCTGCAAAAATATTTTGTCGATAACTCATGGGAGATCCGAGATATTTGAGATTGAAGTTCGAAATGTCTAACCATTAAAAATCAGCACTTTTTCGACATACATGCTAATATCTTTGGATACAGAAAAGTTAGAAAAATCAAAAAGGTATTAAAATAAAGGTGTCAAAAGTATCTTTTAAATGAAACTAAAATTACATTTCTATGATTTATGTATTTTGAGTTATTTTTAATCAAACCTTTGAATAACAGCATTTTTTAGGCAAACTTTTGTACAATAATATCTTTTAAAATTCAATGATGATATTAATTTTTTTTGGCATCAATAAGTGGTTTAGGGTTTCTTCAACAATTTATTCATTTTGAAAATAATAATTCAAAAATATGCTCCTAAAATACAAAACAAAATCTTATAGCTAACACTAAAATAATAATAATTCTTATAGTAATATTGGAAAAAGTAAAACAAAAAATCAATAATTCTTATTAAAGTGGTGGAAATATTAGAATAAAAAAGAAGTTGTTATCACAATATCGACAAAACAAAATTAAATTAATTCAAAGAAAAATAATAAATAATTATAAACTAAATAATAATTCAAAGAAAAATAAATAAGCAATGGGTTTGGCAATACATAATTCTAATCTGAATCATACGTCACCAAAAAGGTTGTTTAAAAATTGAGAAGGGGTCTTAAATTACTCTCATATCTTGCCCAACTTAAAAACCATATTATGGTCATAACACGAGCGCAGCATCCAACCGTTCTTCGACCTACTAGGCAATTGCAATAATATTGTAGAATTGACCTTTGGCAATTAACGCATACCTGTCTTCGATTTCCCACACCTGAGCTAGGTTCGTTTCTTTGCACTTGGGAACTATTTACGTTACTTGGATTTTCATTAAAAGTTGAATCGTAATCCATTTTTGTCAAAAAAACATATTTTAAGAACAAATCACATCAAAAAACCAAATATCAACTGCATCAAACCAAAAAAATATAACGGAAAAAAACTTATTGGCAGATATTTAATAGCGTGAGTGGTTAACTCTTTCCTGTATGTTAAGCTTATACCGCTCACAGGCAACTCTTCTAACATTATAGTGTATATATATATAGTATAGTATAAGATTTTTTTTTGTATTTTAGGAGCATATTTTTGAATTATTATTGTCAAAATGAATAAATTGTTGAAGAAACCCTAAAAAATTATATATGAAAATAAAGGTTGTGAACTAAGCCACTTATTAATGCCAAAAAAAAAATTAATATCATCATTGAATTTTAAAAGATATTATTGTACAAAAGTTTGCCTAAAAAATGCTGTTATTCAAAGGTTTGATTAAAAATGAAATGTAATTTTAGTTTCATTTAAAAGATACTTTTGACACCTTTATTTTAATACCTTTTTGATTTTTCTAACTTTTCTGTATCCAAAGATATTAGCATTTATGTCGAAAAAGTGCTGATTTTTAATGGTTAGACATTTCGAACTTCAATCTCAAATATCTCGGATCTCCCATGAGTTATCGACAAAATATTTTTGCAGATATAACCGGCTTAGAACAACCTTTAATTTGATACCAAATTCGTTGGTGTACACTCCGGGCCGGATGTCCCTTATAAAATGAGCAATCCCCTTTATGCTTGAAACTTATTTAATCTTATAAGAAATATTGTTTCCAACATTCTGAAAAATGTTGTGAAAAATCGAATTGACTTTTTTTTACAAAAATTAAAAAAAAAATTAATCTTATAAGAAATATTGTTTCCAACATTCTGAAAAATGTTGTGAAAAATCGAATTGACTTTTTTTTACAAAAATTAAAAACGTAAAAGAAATTAAGAAAAGTTGGTAAAAATTAAATTTCGACTCAAATATCTTTTCAAACCTTTGAAATATTGGCTTTAATTTACTTTGATCTTTCAAAAAATATTGTTTTCAACATTCAGTAAAACTTTGAAAAAAATCGAATTGACAGTTTTTTTACAAAAAATTAAAAACCGAAAAAAAATTACAAAAGTTGTTAAAAAATTTACTTTCGGCTCAAATATCTTTTAATAAATTTGAGATAATAACTTCTTACTAATTGTATCTTATAAGAAATATTGTTTTCAACATAAGGACAAATTTTGAGAAAAATCAAATTGACAGTTTTTTACATAAAATAAGAACCTAAAAAAAATGTATAAAAGTTTTTAAAAATTGATTTTGGACTCCAATATCTTTTCAAAACTTGTAGATATTAGCTTAAAACTACTTTTATCTTTCAAAAAATATTGTTGTTAACATTCAGTAAAATTTTGAAAAAAATCAATTTGACAGCTTTTGCACAAAAAATTAAAAATCCAAACAAAATTTAACAAAAGTTGGTAAAAATTTGATTTTCGACTCAACTATCTTTTCAAAAATCTGAAATATTGGCTTCAATCTAATTTTATCTTATAAGAAATATTGTTTTTAACATTCGATACAATTTTGAAAAAAATCGAATTGATAGTTTTTTTACCAAACATAAAACTCTAAAAAAAAAACAACACTAAAACTTGGTAACAATTTACTTTCGACTCAAATAGCTTTTCAAAAATTAAAAATATTGGCTTCAAACTTATTTAATTTCACAAAAATATTGTTTTCGATATTTAGTAATTTTTATATAAAAATCCAACAGTCCATTTTTTCATAAAAAATAAAATCTACAAGAAATAATACGCAAATTTGTTAAAAATTGATACGAGTACATATAGACAAACTTTTAAGCAAGACAAATCGACAGACGGGATGGGAAGTTATCAGTATGGGTCGCATCCCAGCCTCTTTTTTGTATTCAGACTATTTCTGATAACGAATTTTGCAAGGGTTCTCTTGTTTTAATGAATTTATATCGTAACGCCGTATTTTTTTGGGAAAGTACTCAGAAAGCCTTACAAATTGTTTTTTCTTACTATCTTCAATATATTTTCAAAATTTTGAACGATAAGGTTTATCTTCAAAAAGAGGGTTTTGAATCAAAAATTCCCATTTTCAGATTTTTTCAACAAAAAATGAAATATTAAATAACAGACTTTCTCCATATTTCGAAAACCCACAAAAATATTGTTTTCATGTGTATTATGTTTTTCTCAAAGACAATATGTTACATCAAAATTTGCAAAAAAGACTTTGTAGAGAAATCCGTCTTCAATAAACTGGCATGGAGTGTATTTTTTTTTTACAAAAGTGCAAACATTATAAATCATTGTTATTTTCAAATTTTTTTTATTTACCTACTTAATTCACATCACAAAAACAGTTAAAAAAATATTAATTAAAATTTATTTAAATGAAATCAAAATAAAGATAAATTTAATCAATTGAAAAAGATTATTGATTTTGTCGAAGGATACAATAAATAAAAAGATTTATTTCCTTATACGGTTGTATCTATTTATTTGTATGTGTTTGGCTATATTAAAATTAAAAATACTCAAATACAAACAAAACGCTTGATGTTTTGAAAATTAAATTCATAGAATTTAACCGAAATTTATGACTTTTGCATGGAACAAACATGAATATGGAATAATTTGTGATTTTTCATTATCTAACAATGAAAGATTTATGAAATAATATCCAGATGTTTTATTGACCTTCAATAGAGGACTCTTACCCAGAGCCCCTCACGACTCAAACAAAATTTGGTCTTTGATAATTGGTTTACCACAGGGGTGTGTATTTTTGCTTAAATTTTAATGCTTTTAAAACAAATCATAATTCATTTTGATGGAACAAAGCAGTCAATGTTAATATTTTTAATGGTTGATAACTTTGTCAAGATTTTAAATAATTTAAATAAGATTTTAATTTAATTTAAATAATTCAAAAATAGAAAGCGAAAATAATAAATAAATAAGGTGGCGCAATAGTCCGTAGAGAACTCCCAATCATTGCCTTATGCAAATCATTCCAGGGATGGAAGGGAGCTACAATTTGTTTGTCAAATCCAAGACGTCTAGTATGACAGTCCTAAGCCCTTTTTTTTGTAAGCTAGAAAAAAAATTCATAAAACTAACCTAAGTTAAACAATAATACTCAATTCTAATGCCTTTCGGCCCTAAGATCTATTTAACTTCTATTCAATTTTATTTATTTTTGTATTCATTAAAAAATTTAAAAAAAACTAATAACAACATTCTTTTTTATTTTTACTTAAAAAAAACTACTTAAAATTAAGTCCTTAAATAAAATTTAAAACTAACTTAAACTACCTATTCTACTTATAAACTACTTAAAACTACAACAACCACAGGAGCAAATCTAACTATCTAACATTTTTTTTTTGTACCACCATGCCTATTCTACTTAAAACTAAACCCTTAAACTATAAAACAAGTAGCCGGCCAATGCTTAAAAACCCATCCCGACTACCCACTATCACTATCGATTGAAGCTGCCAAACCTGGTTCTCCTGTTTCACCCTATCAGTTCGTTCCCGCTCCCGATTGTACAGGAGTGGGCTATCCACGGTTCGTCGTCTGACGTGGTAGATTAGCGGAACTGCCAATCTATTCTGTATCAGACTGCATCTATCTAAGAAGAGGAATGCCTCTGGTCGAATGAAGCCGCTCAATCGTGCACTCTCTAAATACTCGTCGTTTGGATAGAACGCCCCGAAAATTAAATTGTTGGTCGAAGACATAGCTCTTGCAATGTGACCTCTAACGAGTTTTATTACGAAATTGTCAATTCTGTTGATTTGAGCCCTGTTGCATAGGACCTCGTTGGGATAGTAATGCACGATATAAGTTAGTACAGCTTCGTAAACACTTCCGTCTTCTGGACATCTATTTTCAGTTTCCAGTCGTCGGAATACCGCTGAATCTTGTCGAAATCACGCTGTAAGAGAATTCTAATAACCTCAACCTTTCGGGCCGTTCTGTACGCAATTAGATCGTTGGTGTACGCAATTGTCTTTGACAACTATCAGATCGCTGGTGTGAATGCTGAAGAGATTAATTTTAATTAAGAATGTTGTGGTAGAAGTTATATTGCAACTTTTGACAACAAACTTTCTACCGATAAGTCCTAAGCACTAACCATCACTCCACTGATACTGCGGAAAGTGAAAAACTTGTCAAAAAAGTTGACAGACGATGACTCCAAAAAGGACGTCTTTTTCAAAATCAATCTATAATTTCAAGTCAATCTATTTTAAAATTGCTTTGAGTTATGAGTTCGGCCAACTTAAAAAATGCAACGTCAATATAAACGCGTTTGAATTTTTGAGTAGTAAAAACGCGGAATAATTTAACAATTTTTTTAATACTTATATTCTAAGATAGAGTACTTAATGATTTAATAACATTTTAGAACAGCAATTTTCAGCAAACCATTAAAAATCGCTTTTTCGAAAATTCTATGGTAGGCCTTAAAATAAATATAAGAACTGCTCTAAAATTGCAATAAATCATTAGTTGTATCATCGAACATTTAAATTTGTGGTTATATAAGATGTAGTAATTTAATTTTGAATGATACTTGAAGAAAACTTCTCAAAATCATTAAATTATTATTAAAGATTTAATATTTCCAATCAATATTATATTCAAATACCCCATCAAAATACCAACTAGTGCTATATTGTTTCCAATGTGGTTTGTGGTTTCTTATAAGGCTTTTCGAATCTGAAGGTAAATAAGTATGTGTATAGAACTTAATTGCATTTTGAGGTTTTAGTTTTGCATTCAACTTGTTGCAATTGACAGACACACCGGACATGGGGTCACCTATCAGCATGTCAATTTGTGGCTTCAACAACGGGTTAACACCTTTATCGATCACTATAATGGAAAATGTATTTAAATTAGAATCTTTGTATCATTCAGTGCTGACAGAAAGTTTTTCTTTTTCGAATTGGTTTGGCATCAGAAAGAGAATATGCAATTAGTGCCATATGTCAAATATGGTATTTGCAATGTTTTTGGTGAAAATACGAATTGCTTTTTGGTTAAAGATTGACAAATAGATTTATTCGTCCATAAAGATGAATAAAATGATATGCATACTCGTAGCTGCAAATGAAAATGTATTACAAATAAGATTCTTTGAAAGAAAAGTAATTTGAATATTTCCTCAAAGAATCATTGACTTTTCAACTTATTTATTTATAAAATTTATTGCGTTTATCGAACTCAAAACAATATCTAAACAAAGTTTATCGATTAAATGGTGTGAATTTTTTGTTTTGTTTTTATTTTGAAACACTTTCTCAAGTAGAAGACATTCATAAATTTGAATTTAATTTTCCACAGGGGAATAAATAAATTTTCGTGCTAGGAAACGACGAACGTATAATAAAATTACAAAATAATGAAGTCAAAGAATTTTTAAAGACAATTGGCACGTCTTCGCCTCTTCGGGGAAATGATGTTGAAAATATGTTTTTCCGTCAATGAATATACCATTAATTTTGTATTTTATTGAGATGTGTAGGCATATTTTTGTAGAAGTTTTTACAACTAGGATTTATTTTTCTTATTTTTGTAAGACGCAAATCATTTAAGAAACTCAAAGAGCTTTATGTATAAAAACAAATTTTTGTAAACATCCCTTTTCTTAATTAAACTGTAACGTGGCTCTCGTATTCGCAAGCTTTCGATATCTAATTTAGCCTTGCACATCTTTTAAAATATTGGTCGAAGAGTTTTGATTTGTCACGTTAGGTTTTTAAATATAACTATTTAAAAACTAAAAAATAACAAGTATATAATGCTAAACCATTTATCATTGACGGGTTCTTCACCGAAAAATGCAAAATCCGTTTGTAATAATTTCTATAACTAGTAACTACTTTGAACAAGTCTATCACATTAAGTTTTTTAAAAATATACAAAAATAATGTTCAAATTTAAAAAAAAGGTACTCCATAACGTATTTTAAAAAAGAAATTGAAGCATCAAATTCAAGGTTTTTTGAAACTTAAAATTAAAAGTCAAATGAAGACTCATAACTTATGTATATGTGCTTGGTTTTGTAAATACATAAATACAGAATAATACATTGAACTTAAATTTATTTTAAAAACCAATTAGCTTGTGGAGTTATTATCCTGTGGCAAAAATTGAAAGAGTGTGTGCTTTAGTTATTTGGAAATGGAAATGATCTGATAAAAGTTGATGGAAAAGATAATATCCTTATGCAAGTCAAACATGAGCTTAAAATTGGCATTAAAACTTTTTTCATTCAATTGATAAACTATTTACTCTTAAAATATTTAGCACATCTTAAAAAACTAGCAATCTGTTCACATTGTTTACAAAAAACTGTAATGTCTAGTTTTTCCTCTAATGCTAACAAACTTGACAACAAAGTCAATGACCTCACCTCAGCTATGAACAGATTGCTAGAAATTGCTTGTCGACTTATACTCATAAGAGGAAAGAAGAAACCACAATGGTGGGCCTCAGAGCTTGCCTCGCTCAGAAAAGAATGCAGGAAACTCTTCAACCGAGCCAGAGCCGCAAGACTAGACCCTCACTGGGATTCTAACAAAGAATCCCTAAGAATTTACAAGAAGGCACTAAGGAAATCTAAGCGATCTTTATGATGATCCTTCTGTGGCACAAAGGAGCCGTTTTTTGGATAAATTCAAGTAATGAATCGCTGAACTTACTACTGGACACTCACTTTCCTGGTAGTCGTCTTACCAAAACTTGCAACAATTAAATACGTCTTGCAACAATTAAATAAGTCCCAAACATATCCACAAGGTATGATCACCAGGGACAAGCTACAATGTGCTCTCAAAACATTTTAAATCTGTAGGACCGGATTTAATAATACCAGCCGAGCTACCAAAAGACTTCTGATATAATTGCACCAATCCTTGAGGCAATTTTTACCAGCTGTCTTTACCTGGTCCATGTTCCCTCGGCATGGAGATAAATTAAAGTTGTTTTTATACCTAAAGCAGGTAAATGCTCGCAAGTCAATCGTAAAGATCTACGACCTAAAAGTCTATCATTATTCCTTCTTAAGATCTTGGAAAGATTGATTGATATCCATTTAAGGGCAAGTATTCATACAAGACTTCTGTCTTCGTCTCAACATGCCTACTGTTAAGGTAAATCAGTGGAAACAGCGTTACACCTTAGTACGCACTGTCGAATATTCCCTCCATCAAAAAGAGTTCACTATGGTTGCTTTCCTTGACATCGAAGGTGCCTTTAACAACGTGGACACATGTAGAGAGTTCGCTTCGGGATTTAATTCATTTAATGCTGACTAGCAGAATAATCAAATCAAAACTGGGCAACTCTTCTGGCAGACGATTCGTTAGTAGAAGGACACCTCAAGGTGGTGTTCTATCCCCTCTCTTCTGGAAACTAGTGGTGAATGAAATCCTAACTAGTCTGGATGTGGAGGGCTTTAAAGTGATTGGTTATGCGGACGACATTGCTAAAGCAATTTCAGGAAAGCATCTTAATATCTTAAAAGAACTTTTACAAAATCCCTTGGACAGACTTTGGGCTGATCGGTGTGGACTGGGTGTCAACCCACACAAAACCGATCTTGGCTTATTTTCAAGGAGATACAAAATACCATTTGTCAACCCTCCTTATATTAAAGGAATCCAATTAAAATTCTCAGACGAGGCTAAATACCTGGGTCTTGTCTTAGACAAAAAACTTAATTGGAAGTGCAATGTACAGGAAAGAGTCAAATACCTACTGTAGCTCCCTTTTCATGAAAAAAACTATTGGTAATAAATGGAGCTTACAACCCAGAATCACGCATTGGCTATACACATCGGTAATCAGACCGATTTTAATGTACGGTGTGGCAGTATAGTAGAGAAAGCTATAAACCGCGAAAAATTAAATAAATTCCAACGTTCAGCTTGCCTCGCTTCGCACGACCCCATCTGCGGCACTGGACACCTTACCCTACCTATCAAATACCTGCAAGATCTGCTATTCGCCTCAAAGCTTCGTCGCAGTGGACTAACAGCAACATTGGCCACTCCGTAATTCTTACGTATTTAGAATCAATTCCAAAGCACATAGACTACACCATCCCTCAACTGCAATTCGACAGAAACTTCCAGTTTTCTATACCTTTTAGATCTTTCTTGGAGGATAGGGCAATTCTGGAAGAGAGTAAATCCATCTCTAATGGAGATGGCACAACAGTTTAATATTCACCTTTGCTGGGTGCCGGGCCATAGAGACATTCCAGGTAACTGTAAGGCAGATGAACTCGCCAGGAACGGTACAGTACAGCCCATTCTACAACGTTTGGCATGTACTGGCATACCAATTGCTACTTGTAAACTGTTGCTAATGCAAGACGCTGCGAGGAGGGCAGGCACCAGGTGGAACAACATCTCCACGAGCTTATGTATATGCTCTCTATAAGCAGATCGCATATAAGCTCGATAATAGGTGTCATAACCGGACACTGTCTAATAGGAAAGCACGCCACGAGACTAGGCGTATTCTCAAATGACTTTTACAGAAGCTGTATGGGCGAGGAAGAGGAAGAAACGGTTCTTCATCTTCTCTGCACATGCCCTGCTCTTGCTCGAAAACGCAAGAATTACCTAGGAGAATTCTTCTTTAACGATCTAAACGATCTTAATCATATCGGTATAATCAGCCTCTCACGTTTCGTAAGGGACTCAAGCTGGTTCCATTGAGCTTAGGAGGAAGCCTCAAGATTCATGTGGTATCACAATGGGCCATTAAACTGGCCTAAATGTGTCCGTTTCCATCTTGGACAGCCACTATAACCTACCCTAACCCTAACCTAGTAGCATTTCTTAAATTTTTACAAATTGGATGAATGAAATAAGCTTAAGAGATATCAAGAACCGAACATTAATTTTTACCAGATTTGCGTACTATTTTTTTATGAAAAAACAGACTGTTGGATTTTTATTAAAAAAAAACCACTGAAAATTGAAAACAATATTTTTTGTGAAATAAAAAGAGTTTGAAGACAAGATTTTTATTTTTTTAAAGCTATTTGAGTCGAAAGTAAATTTTTACGAAGTTGTTGTATTGTTTTTTGTTAGGTTCTTATTTTTTGGTAAAAAACTGTCAAATAGATTTTTCTCAAAATTTTTCCAAATATTGAAAAAAATATTTCTTATAAGTGATAATTAGTTGGAAGCCATAATCTTAAATTCAATTATTACCAATTTTTGTTAATTTTTTTTTAAGTTTTTATTTTTTGTAAACAAAACTGTCAATTCGATTTTTCTCAAAACTTTACCAGATGATAAAAACGTATTGCACAAAATTGTTTTGGAGATGAAATCATATTTTAGTCGTAAAATTTTCGAGATGACAATTTTTTTTTTTCAGTTTTTTTGATTTATAAAAAAACGTTGAACGTTGAAAATTAACGGCACGGAATTTAGGAAGAAGTTTAAGATAGGAAGAATGTTACGATGGTGAAGTGATTGTCCGCAAAACTCAATAATAAGACAAGATAATCAAAATCAAAATCGGAATCTAATTATAATTTAATCAATTAGGTAGCCGGAGCGCATAAGTAGTACCTACTTGTGATTAATTAAAATATTAGACAACTGTCAGACGCGAATAGGTTCGTTCCTTAATTTCCGCATAGACAGCAAAAACAGTGCTGTAGCTAAATTTGGGGGTGGGTTTGATTATTTGGAAAAAGGTAAGTTTTATTAATCGAATTGGTTTAGTCCTATCAAATTAATTTGATTATGGACTGTGAATAGGGTGTTCTTGAAATGTAAAAGAATATTAAAAGAAACAAAATGGGCGACAGTAATCACAAACCTTTTGGAGCAGAACCAAATAAGACAATTTGTGAACAAATTAAAAAAAAATGTTTTTTTAAGTAGGTAAGAATATTTTAAATTGTTTTAGATTTTGCTTGGGAAACCTTACACGTAGGATTAAACACCAAGATCTTTTATGAATTCTAAGAGACAAAGAATTGGTGTATAACACCGAAGATGAACCGTTAACCTTTCGTCCCGACTGAACAAAGACAATTTTTTAAACACAGGTCGCGAGTTCCGCCTTTTCGGAATTACTTTTTTTTACCAAACGAAAGCCCAAACGATGATTAAACAATTCTCAATAGTTATTGTAACGCACAACTGAAAGAATGCACTATCACCATCATTGGAATCGACGACCTCTGCTACTTTTTCCAATAAGAGGGAATTCAATTCAGCCACCCTATTCACACCCCTTTAATTTTGAGAGAAACTTTGATAAGTTGAATGAAACTCAAGTTTTTAACGATTTCATTTTTCCCCTTGTACGAAATTACAATTGTTACAATTGTAAAAATTGGTGACAGCTTATCAATTTCTTTTTTTTGTTTTAACTGTCGGAGAGTGGAAGTTAGCAGTGGTTTTTAATCTCGCGGTTCTACTCTATTTGTAGTTTGACTTTCGCGCAGACTAGGAGATAAGGGAATCGTGTTAACGTTCCATCTCTTACACAACTAAATTGATTTATGTTGCATTGCAGCCATTCTCATATAAGTAACATCAGCAAACGAGGACCAACAGTCGCTCTTTTGCCCCCTTTTTTTTAAATCTGGGGGAAATTTTTAAGTTTGAAAATCTTTTTTGATGCTCGTAGAAACAATAAGGAGAAGCTGTTAATCGTGTTTTCTGCTCAAAATTTGTTAAAATGTAAGAGCAAAACTTTTGTTTGTCAGTTTTAAGTCCAGTCATTTGGTAAAAAAACAAAGTTACCTGGAAAGTTTTCCGGGAGTTTTGAAAATCCTCTTTTCGAATTTCAACCTTGCCACCTCGTACCCCCGCCACCATCTTGAAAAAATGGCGTCTAAAAACAATTTTTTTATGAATGTCTCCTTTCCGACGCATTTTACGAAAAAAATATTTATGTACAAAATTAAACTAGAAAACATCACCTACAATTTATGTATCAATATTTTTTTTCATAAAATCAATAGGTTTTTGGCTTACGACCACCACAAAGTACCGTTCATCTGCACCACCACGTGTTTTTCGTATATTGTTCTAAACTATTCTATTACTGCCGCCGGTTTTCGAACACAGTGTATATAGTCTCCATACTCTCGACCTTCAACGAAACATCTGTCGGTAGAAGCTATATTACGAGAAATATTTGGTTGAGCCATATATTGACACATCAAAATCTTGCCATTTATATTTGCAGGACATGTCGGATTTAAAGAAACGAATGTCAGCTGAAGAATACGAACTTTTTACTACTAAGGAATATTTTACAATTAGATGTTCTGATAAATTTTGGTGTGGCACATGGTCTGGTATGACAATTGAGCAATCGTTGATGAGAACGATGTAATGCCTCGGTGGTATTACTCATGGACGAGTAGTCAACGAAAGCGTGCTTTAGAAGTGGACTTTAGGAATGGTATTCTTGCACAATATTTGCGACGAAGTAGAAAACTTTTGCAATATTACTTTTTCTGGTTCCGAGCAGCACGTCGAAATAAGAAGTTCACGATGGATTGGTTGTCCAACCATTCACTTTTTCCTGAAATAAAGAATATTATGTCAATAAGCACTGGAGTTGTTGGAGATGACAACATTAATTGTAACATGGCTCGAGAAATTGGTTGCACTAGCATTTCTAAAATCATTGGCAGCCATTTTTATACGGTGAAATTCAAGCGGAATGACAGGATAAAATCACTTGGTGTTATGACTGCAGGCATCCCAATAGAAGGTGAAATTGTTCCGATTAATCCATTTTAATTTTCCAACGAATGTGTATTGCAAAAGAATCTGAAGAGGAACTTAAAAACTTTCTTGCGTACGAACTTGCTCTATTTCCATAATCTTGTATAAGGCGTTTAAGCAACATTCTGGAGACATCAATTTACGTCATCGACGGAGTTCACTTATTACACCAAGTCATTTGGCATCGCGGTGAACCATTTTCATCTATTTGCAATAATTACATCACGTACGTTCGATCAAAATATATATCCAATGTCATAATCGTATTTGACGGATATCCTGAAGATGAAGCAACCCGTGGTACGAAATACGCAGAACGATTCCGACGATCAAGAATAGCTGCTTCAGTAGACATACTCTTCGGGAGACAGTGATTCCAACTGCGTCACAAGACAAATTCCTATGGAATGATGCGAACAAGAACCGACTCATTAGAATGTTGAAAACAAAATTTCAAGCGAAAAATTTCATGGTATCACAAGCCACGGATGATGCGGATACGTTAATCATCAATTCCGCAAAAAATGTTTCACCAGCATTCGATACCGTAATAGTGGTCGGCAAAGATATAGATCTTCTGATTATTTTCTATGTACGAGATCGAACGTGTATTTTCTCAAACCAGGAAAAGGAAAAATTTCCCAACAAATATATTCCTCTGAAAGTATCATAGATAAAACAGCTGCAGTTTATATTTTATTTTTGCATGCCTTCAGTGGCTGTCATACCACATGTGCACTCTTTAATCAAGGAAAAATGAAATTCTTTAATGTGTACTCCGAAAAAATCCTGATTTGAACGAAGTCATTGAGATATTTAAAAATCCGAACGCTGATCCAGAGATCATTGCTAAGCAGTAGAACGTTTCCTCCTTCAATTATACGGTTATAGTGACGTGAAAAGTAAAAAAACATGTCCTTAAACGAATATAGATAAGTATGCTTCACAAAATCAGCATATAAAAGTAAATTTAATATTGCATCACGACCACCAACAGAAGCAGCAGCACGACAACATTCATTCCGAGCCTATCACCAGCTTCAGCAGTGGTACGGAAATGAACAAAATGCAGAAGAATGGGGATGGAATAGTAACAAAAATGGACTAATTCCTGCTACGATGCTTCAGGTGGTGTGGAAATGAGTTCTTTTATAAAACGTCTATTGAAATGGACGTTGTGGCGCTCGTACGCCAAAAACTATTGATTTTATAAAAATAATGATTGATACATAAATTGTAGGAAATGTTTTCTAGTTTAATTTTGTACATAAATATATTTTTTCGTAAAATGCTTCTAAAAGGAGATATTGCCAAAAAAACCGTTTTTAGACGCCATTTTTTCAAGATGATGACGGGAGCGGCGGGGGTACGAGGTGACAAAGTTGAAATTCGAAAAGGGCATACCCAAATCTATAAATTAAATAATTTTCAAAACTCCCGGAAAACTTTCCAGCTAAAACTACCAAATGACTGGACTATTTAGTAAATTTAAATTATTAATCAAACGCGAAAAATGTATGAGTGAACTTATAAATACCTGGATAAATTTAAAAGCAATATTTGTCTCCAGCTATATTTCGTATATTTATTTATTTATTCTTGTTAATTTAAAAATATATGTACATATGTATGTTGAAGTATTTTCGAAAACTGTCTTCAATTCTTTCTATTTATTAACCTTTTTACTATCAAATTAAAACAAGAACATCTCAACCATAATTGCCCTTTCCTCCATGAAAGTCATAATATTAAAATTAGTTTTTCTTTTGTTTTTCTTTATCTTTCGACAATCACCCCTCATAGTAGATTAGATATTCACATGCTTTGTTTTTCTATAGCCTCTTGAATATGAAAATATGTTTAATGACCCATAAAACTACCCCATTTATAATACAACACTTAAGTGCTTGAGGACATAATCCCTTAGTGCATCTCTAATATACCTCCGTATAGATGAATGAAATGCAATGTTGGCTTTATTAAAAAATTTCAAAAAATGAGTGGGGTTTTATATGGAATAGGAAACTATGGATGATGTTGTGCTGTATGAGTTGTAGATATAAACCAGCTGATAAATATTATGGTGATGAAATAAAATCAGAGAAAATCTTTCAACCCAAAGTTGCAATTTCTCGAAGCACCCACATCTGGTTCCACCACCCACATGCCTTTAGGTTAACGAGGGTTGCTATTATGGGGTTAAACAAAATAGAAGAAAACAAGGATTTTCGGTTGGTTATCATCGTCATTATTATCTTCAGTTTCACATTTCGTTGCCAGATTTGCACTTCAGATGTGACATTAGCATTTTTGAATCGAGAGCATCATTTGCATTTACCTACCTAAAGCCAAACCCCTTTTCAACCCAACCAAAAATGCTGAATTCACGAGAGGGGTAATATATATCTATAAAGATTTTTATGTTTGTGAAAAAGCTTCTAGTGCTTCCGGTGTTTTCAAGTTTCAAAAATTGCTTTTAGGTTTTTTAATTAAATGAGTCGTATTTTTGTGTTTAATGTTTTATCAATGTTCAGTGTTTTTTCTTAAGAATTAATGGTTTTTTGTGTCATTTTGTGGTTAAAAAAAACCGTTTTTAAAATTTGACAAGGTTTTAGTAGGAAAAATATTGTTCAGAACAATATTTTGTGGGACAAATTTTGACAAGAAAACACAATCACCTGTTTCTCCTACTTAGATCAACGAACAGAGTTTTAAACTTAAAAATGTTTCCTCATATTTCGAAAATTCTTGCATGAAAAATGTAGCGATTATATTTTGTAAAACAGATGCATCCGCAGTAGAAATTTTCAAAGCAGAGAAAGTTCATTACAGTAGAAATGTTTAAGAGAAATATGATAAAAAGTTTAAGTTTTTTCCTACATTTTTAGTAGAAAACTGATTTTTATCGATTTAAACAAAAATTTTTTTTAAATTTGTTTTTCTTATACAAAATAATACCAACTCAATTTTTGCAAAAACATTTTCTTACGTTATTGATACAATTTCGCACAGAATTAAATACTTTTGAAGTCAATACAGATGAAAGTATTCTCGAATCGAACTTTTCGAGAATTCTTTCATTTACTAATTTTGCGTAGTATTTTCTCACTTTTTATAAGAAAAACTGACAGCTGTATTTTTTTTACAAATTTTAATAAATCTTACAATTAATATATTGTTTAAGATACAATTTGTTTAAAGGCCATTTTTTGAAGTTCTGCACAGATAACTGTCTTACTTTGGTTTTTTTTTGTGTTTTTGTGTATTGTGATGGCTGGTAAGTTTTGTGTCGAATATAGCAACATTCGGGGGCTACGAAAAAATTTGTGTTCTGTATACGACCATACTGTTTTAAACAGGCCAGCTGTTCTGGCACTAAGTGAAACCCAGGTTGGCGAAAATACCGATTATACGGAGTTTAACCTTCATGGTTATAGCTTAGTGCCATTATTCTTTTCTCACCATGATCTAGCCCTTTACGTCCGTAATGATGTTGCCTACCAGCTTCTACCACAGTATGGCCAATGTATTAATACAAATTTTAATTATATATGGTTCAAATTTACTGTTCAAAGGCGCATCATTCATACTTGTTTTATTTATCGCAGCCCAAGTTTTTTAGTAATTCGACTTCAAACGAATTCGATTTTCTATCCGATTCTATCCAGAGAATTGTATCCCATTTTCCGCGCAGTGAGATCGTTGTCACAGGCGATTCCAATGTACACAATTCTTCGTGGCTGAGTTATTCGGGTCAGACAACATCCGAAAGATAGTATGTCGAGACTTTTGCTGAGTAAAACCACCTCACTCAGTTAGTTGAGCCAACTCGGAGTCCTGACGTTGCAGGTCAATCCGCCAACACTCTAGACCTGTTTCTTACTTCTGATCCTAATAAATAACATCAGATCATTTTGTCATATCTGCAAACTTCTCATGCCAAAAAACGCCAGGAAAAGTTAAAACCCCTACGAGAACCGTTTGGCAATATGAGGAAGCCAACTGGGACGGTCTCAATGAATTCTTCAGAAAATCTAACTGGTCACTATGCTTCCTCAATAGTGACGTGGATCCCAGTGCAGATATGATTATGAAAACTCATGGTTTGATTCCAGCTCCGGAATTACAAAGCCAACCCAACTGAGGAAAACCAGAATAAGTTCAAACAAGCTAGAAAGACCTGTAACATACATATACGACGCATTACATTTTTGCATGACCAGAAATTACGGCAAAAAATACTTCAATGTCCCAATGGTAGTAAAAATGTCTGGTCATTTGTAAAAAATGTGCGTAACACTACGTCTTCATCGGTTTCGACGCTTGTTTCCAATGACACTCCCTGTGTAAGCTCGATTGATAAAGCCAATTTGCTTGCAGCACAGTGTGCTGTTAATTCGATGCTGCCAGTGAGTGACATGACTCCGCCTGTACTTGAAAGCGTTAACGATTCTATAGGACGAATCTTCTTTCGCACTCGTTCAGTTACTAGAGTACTTAAAAATCTTGACATTCCCAAATCCGCTGGCCCAGATAGTATCCCCGCTATTGTTCTAATGAGGTGTTCTTCAACGCTGGCAAAACCACTGCTTAATTTTTTCCATCTGTCCTATTCTACAGGTCTCTTTCCGAGTGGATGAAAAACTGCATTTGTCCAGCCTGTCCCTAAAAAAGGCGAATCATATTCACCATCCAACTATCGTCAATCAATTTTCAGCTTAAGAAATATCTTGAAGAACGAAAGCTTCTTAATGACCGGCAATATGGCTTTCGTTGCAATAGGTCCACTGGTGATCTCATGGTTTAGCTCACCGAACAGTGGATCAAATCTTTACATCGATTTGGAGAAAGTAAGATTATTGCATTTGATATTTAAAAAGCATTTGATAGAGTTTGGCATCAAGCTCTCTTATCGAAAATGCGTGCATTTGGTATTGTTGAATCCCTTCTTCGTTGGGTTAGAAATTACCTTTCGGACCGTTCAATTAAAGTAGTATTGGACGGGTTCAAATCTGATATTCATAAAATAAACGCTGGTGTGCCCCCTGGTCCGTTTTGTCTCCGACGCTCTTCTTTTGTCTGAAACTTCTAACCCACTAAATTGTTTCGCGGATGACAGTACCCTAAGCTTTTCATATTCCTTTTTAGATTCTCATCCTTGTTCTTCGGATGTGGAAGTAGCCAGTTGCATTCCTCCCCTCAAACAATTCAACCGTAATACTCGTTCTTTTAGGAATGCCCATCAGTTTAGCCTTGAGCCCAATTTCGGTCGTATTGTAAAGTTCAGAGATTCTTTTTTTAGTCGCACTACGCGAATGTGGAATGTTTTACCAGACTCAATATTTCCCAATCATTACAATATGCAGGCATTCAAAACCAATGTGCATCTGTATCTCCTTTCAAATCCTATCCTCCCTGCCTAATTACTCGTATAATCATTATAAGTGTATTCATATCCCCTTGAGTGCGCGTACGATATAAAAAAAAAGGAAGTTATTGTAATGGGTCCGATTTGTCAAATTGAAAATGTTGACATTTTTCGACGTTTCAAGGTCCCTAGAGTTGAAATAAAAGATTTTTAGAAAGATGTCTGTGCATGCGTGTGTACGTACGTTCGTACGTCCATACGTTCGTGACGTTTTTTTCGTCGTCCATAGCTCAAGAACCAGAATAGATATCGATTTCAAATAAATTTTGTTATACAGAAAGGGCTCTCAAGAAAATTGCGTGGGTGGTTTTTTTACAATAGCAGTTTGAAAAAAAGGTGAATATTTTGGTTAACCATAAATATCTAACGAACCAAAAACGCTAGAGACTTGAATTAGATTTTATAGAATATATTGTAAAGTGATATCAAAGAAATATATTTTTTGAAAAAAATACATTTTAATTAAAAAAAATTGTCACCTCCAAAATTTTACGACTAAAATATGATTTCATCTCCAAAAAACTTTTTCGCAACGAAGAATAATGTTTTTGACATCTGATAAAATTTTGAGAAAAATCGAATTGACAGTTTTTGTTACAAAAAATAAAAACCTAAAAAATATTTTACAAAAGTTGTTGAAAATTGGTTTTCGACTCAAATATCTTTTCAAATATTTGAAATATTGGCCTCAAAATAATTTTACCTATAAGAAATATAATTTTTCAATATTCGATAAAATTTTTAAAAAAATCGAATTGACAGTTTTTTTACAAAAAATAAAACTCTAAAAACAAAAATACTAAAACTTGGTAAAAATTTACTCAAATAGCTATTCAAAAATTAAAAATATTGGCTTCTAACTTATTTTATTTCACAGAAAATATTGTTTTCGATATTCAGTAATTTTTATATAAAAATCCAATAGTCCGTTTTTTCATAAAAAATAAAATCTACAAAAAATAGTACGCAAATTTGGTAAAAATTGATACGAGTACAGTACATATAGACAAACTTTTAAGCAAGGCAAATCGACAGACGGGATGGGAAGTTATCAGTGTGGGTCGCATCCCAGCCTCTTTTTTTTATTTTAATATAATTACCAAATTTCCTCCACAGGTTTACAAAGAAGTTAAATTAACTACTTGCACAAGTTAATTATGTCTACAATTATAGGAATTCACCAAATAACACATACAACTGTTCTATATGTATAATGAACTAAAACAATAAACCCTTCCTCAATGTTCAAGTAGTTTGTCTTTAATTAAACCACAAAAACAACATAATACAAATTCCTGCACAAACTTAATTTCTGTAATTAACTAAAGAGCTCTTCCTTGTGTTTTGTTTCGATAACATTCTCCTACAAAGTCTCATGTGTCATAACAAAAACTTACAATGTAACTTCTTTTACTATCTTCCTTTTTCTTAAGTTCATTATGTTGTCCTTGGAGTCCTTCACCCAACTAGTTTAATGTCGATATCTAACATAACTTGGAATTCAACTCAGATGGATTTAAAAAAAGGACTAAGATTCCTTTTCTTCCTTGCTGCAGTTTTATTGCAGGATAAAAAAAAGGATTAAAGTGATTGTGTAATTTTTATTTTGTTTATTCAATTTCAAATACAATAAATTTAAATGCTATAAGAATAATTTGAAGCCTCAAATAATATTTCCCAAACCAAATAAAGCCTAAATTTAAATTGGATTCAAGACCAAAAAAATAAATACCCAAATTTATGAAATAAAAACAATAAATCATTGTTTTGCCCTACACACATAATATTTCTATATATTTCTTTTATTACAAACAAAATAAAAGAAAAAAAAGTAAAACCTAATAAGTTCCCAATCAAAACCCTCACGTTTTGTTTGCTCGAAAACTTTATGACGAAAAATGAAATGAATCGTGTATTTTCTTTAACCCTTTTATACCACGCAACATTCGTTCCAGAGAAAACCTTTTTCTTTTTTCTTCTTTTTTTCGAAATAAATAAACCAAAAAGAAAAATACATATTTCGAGGTATTCCAGAAAAACTGAACACAATAAAGAATCCTTTTTTATATTTTGATCCTGGAGAGTAGGAAGGAATTCAATGAAAATTCAAATGGTGTGCTGACTTAACGAAAATTTGTGTTGGACTTGGAATGCGATACGAGTATGTAGGCTTAGATATTTTGCTATATGGGAAAGAGATAAAAATGACGTACGAATATCAAGAGTTATAAAGGTATAATAATAAATTTTCAATTCATATAAATTGTAGGTGGATTTAAAAAAAAAAAACAATTCATAAAAGTTCATAAGTTCACCAGGATCGGATAAAGTTATATTGAGGCCCTTTATTTTGCAGCAACATTTGATGGGAGGGAAAGAGTGAAATAAGATATTATTATTATCATCGATGAATAAAGTTATTTAAATTGATTTTTAAAAATTGTATGAGATATAATAAAAGGTTAGTCATAGTAAAAAGTCATGCATTTATTCAAAGATTACCGATATAATGTATAATATTTTGAGAATTTCCTTAAATGATAGTTTTTATCAGATACCATAAGAAATTTATAGTTTTTGAAACTTAAATGAGTAAAAATGATAGTTCAGATTGTAACACAAAGACTGTATATCCCATATTGACATAATGGATGTTTTTTAGAGGTATAGAAGTTTGAAATGGAATAAAACAATGACGAGTTTTTCAAATTGACATGAAATTCAATTTAATTATTATAATTTAAATGGAATGGAGAAGAGTTGTCGAGAGGGTTTAAAACACAATCGGGAGTCAGACAGGCTGTACATTGAGTCCGAGTCTGTTTGCCTTGTTTATTGAAGATCTTATAGAGATCTTACAAGGTGGTATAGACTTCGCCAGATAAATAATAAAAGCATTGCTGTTTGCGGTCGACATTGTTCTTTTGGCCGCATCACCTGAACATTAGAGTTAATGATAAACCGCCCGTATCAATATTGTCAGTTTTGGAGCTTGATGGTGAATCTTAATAGGTCCAACATTTTTTAAACGAGGAGGAGTCCGCATTTCGGCGAAAAAAAAAATGGTTCTATAATGGAGAGGTCATTGAAGTTGTCACGGAATTCAAATAAAAATTTAAGTAACGAACAATTTGAGCATGGATTTTCATCTTAAAGAGAAACTAATTAAGGCTAAAGGTGCATTTAGTGCAACTTGGAAAAGATGTTTTTCTAACAAAAGTATAGCACATAACATCAAGTTCAAGATATTTGAAGCGGTATCAAAGTCTGTCATGTTTTACGCGGAATAAACATATGGAACGAAACAATACGAAATAGTTGATAAACTTTTCCGATACTTTATTAAGCGAATTTTTAGACTGCCACCAAATACACCCAACTATGTTATTATGTACGAACCCTAAAAATGCAAGTCGATTACATCTTGAGAGTTATAAAGATTAGCAATAATAGGCTTTCGAAGATAGCTGCGCTTCAAGTAATACGAATCAAAAAAAGTTGGTGTGCTGATTGGATAAATTTGGCAAGGGAACTTTACCTTTTGTGTAATAATCAGCATGATTTAAAGGCTTCTTTATACCATCTCCGCAGTGGACTGTCAACTAAATCACAACTTGGAAGAAAGGAATTATTTTAGGCACGATAATAGCATTGTCAAAATTTCAATGATGGTTAAATTGAGAGGTGAAGTTATGGAGCTGAATTTTATACCTCATAGAGATGACTTAAAGGAAGGGGAAGATTATGATTATGATTTGTCAACTAGGCAGACGGCAAAAAAGGCAAGGTTTTATGTTTTTATTTCTAAACTTAAATAAAATTATTCAACGTTATCAAAATAAAAACCAATCTAATCTAATCTATTTTAAATTGAGAGGTGCATACGACGGTGACGAATGGATTTACAAATTTCTATGACTTTTTCCATTATTTATCGTCGTTTATCGGAAAGAAGGAGTTGAATCTTGTCTCCCAAGGGGTCAATATGGTAAATTCACATATTTAAATGAAAAATAGTCAATGGTGCTGAACGCATGATCTTGGAGGTCAATTTTAGGGGTCATTAACGTGACACTTTGTGGTTAAGAAATTTTTCCTGCAAAAAATGAATTGTGGGATGAGCTGTGTACATGTTGCGAAGCCAGAGCGCCGGCCACCAGCCCGTCATGTTGAAACCACAGCTGCTACACATAGAGTAAGGGTACTAAAACAATATGGCTCATTTTCATTGCTCTTAAACAATCTCAGAATAGTTTACTGACTATTCAACATATGTATTGTACTCGTATCGTTCCAATTGGAAAAGTGAAAGTCTATAAAAAAAAGAAAAAGGTAAAACATTTTATTAATTTGTTAATATTAAATTCATTGGGTAAAATGCTAAAAAATGAGAAAGTTCTCAGAGCCAGAGCTGACGAGACGAGCTTGAACTTTTACAGTTCACTCTCTATAGTTCTGACTCAGTGAAATGAATTTCTAGTAACTGAAACTAAATAAAGTAAAGAGATGCTATTCTTAAAATCATAGAAGCATTTAAAAACAAATTTGGCGAAGACATAAGTGAAAAAAGTATCAAATATGAAGTCCCCCTTGAAAAGCGAAATAGATTTTCAAGAAACTTGAAATCATATTTCTTAAGGACTGGGCAAAAGATTTGCTTATTTTGAGCTTGTAAATTTTGCATCCGCGTTGCACGTAGCCTGTACACATATTGAAAAGTATCTTTTGCGGTTGACGCACTTCTCATGGTGATAGAGTGGTTTCCACGACACATGTGTATAATCCAGAGCACCAATGGCGTAAGGAAACTCATACTTACTGCTCCATAACTTTTGAGCTTCTTCTATTTCTCAGAATTATGTAAGAATATGATCCAATCACTTGTTACGCTTGCAATTTTTGTTGCCAATCACTGTACCACCGTAGATATCGTTGATTCATTGAGACCAGTTTCTTCACCAACTCCGCTTTAACGCAGAAAATCCTCATTTTTTCTTGGTGGTGTTTCCAGGGTTGGCCTTAAAACTCATCTGTCAATAATTGCATACCTGTTTCACTAAATCCTTACAATTTTCGAAAACCTTAATCAATTGGTTATATTCTATTTTTATAAACACGATTTGTATTAAAATTTTTCAAAAACTCGTCCATTTTGATAGTTTTTATCAACTGAATAAGAGAAAATCCATCCTCAACAATTTTTGAGATCGATCTCATGCAATCGAGCGCTTGCTCATCTTTTTCCATATCAAAACTAGAACTTTCTTTCATAAAGCTTTCGTCGAGAGATAGATCTTAACACTTTGAGAACGAACTCACAGCTTGAGATCGATCTCGATCTCTGTATTTTTTTTGCATACCACTCTAAGAAAGTTCTCAGAAAAGTGATTATAGAGCCTGAACTCATCTTTTTGCATATGACCCATTGTTGATTCCTTAATCACAGGTGTCATTTGCAGTGTTGCCATAACATAATTTTCTTAAAATAGTGGAAAATCATCGGAATAAAAACATAAAAAGGCATAATGATGAAGATGTTACATCTAAAGAGTTATTTTTTTTAACACAGTGCGAAGCATTAAGCTAAGCATCACGATTGAAAGGTCTTTCGAACTGCCAAAAGTCTTCAATTTTCTATCAAGATGTTTCAAGGTCTCTAGAGTCAAAATAAAAGATTTTATTTTAAGAGAGAGATGTCTGTCCATAGCTCAAGAGCCAGAAGAGATATCGACTTAAAATTAATTTTTGTTTACAGTTAAAAATGTAGAAAGCACTGTTAAAAAAATTGCGTGGGTGTTTTTTTTATCGTAACAATAACAAAAAATGGTGAAAATTTTGGTTTATATAAAATATCTCACTAACCATTTATGATAGAGACTTGAATAAAATTTGACATATTAATATATTTTAAGAAGTTTGAGGAAAAAAATGCTATTAACGTTTTTTTTTAAATCAAAAAACTGAAAAAAAATACTTGGCACCTTAAATAGTTTACGAAAAAAAATTCTTTTATCTCCAATATAATTGAATAGGACGAGAAATAACGTTTTTGGCATCTTGAACAAATTTTGAGAAAAATTTAAATAACAGTTTTCTATTAACGAAACATTGAAAGCTTACAAAAATGATTAAAAGTTGGTAAAAATTGCTTTTCGACTTAAATATCTTTTCAAACATTCAAGGTTATGGTTTTAAACTAAATTTGTCTTTTAAAATTCGGTAAAATTTTAAGAAAAATCGAATTGACAGTTTTTTACAAAAATTAAAGACATTTCTAAAAGTTGGTAAAAATGTACTTCCGACTCAAATATCTTTTTAAAATTAAAAAATATTTACTTCAAACTAATTTTATCTCACAGAAAATATTGTTTTCGATATTCAATAAAGTTTTTATAAAAATCTAAAATTACGTTATTTTTCATATAAAATTTAAATTTACAAATAACAGTACTCACAATTGTTAAAAATTGATGTTCGGTTCTCGATATCTCGTGACCAATAGAAGATATTGACTTCATATTAATTTCATTCATCCGGATCAAAAACTTTTAAGAAGTGGTTCCAAAATTGGTAAAAATAGGTTTTCGACTAAAAGTCTCGTTTACAAAAACTGATTTTGAAACCAAACTTTTACAATATATGGAAAATGTTGGTGGTAATTTTTAATTTTCTTACGAAAACCTACAAACTTTTAAGCAAGAAAAATCGACAGATAAAATGGAAGATTGGAAAACAAAACATTGATTCTTTCAAACAAAATTTCCCAAGGAAAATGTGTTTGTGGAATTTTTGAATTTGGTGCATTAGTTTATTTTTTTAAAAACTACTCCATTCGATTTTCATAAAAACAATACAACAAATAATAGTATCCTTTTTTAAAAAAAATTATATTTACGGCACTGGAAAAAGCCGAAAATTTGTTTTTTGTCCACATTTCGTCTTAATTTTAGTCTAAATGTATAGAAAATTGGTGCCGTTTCTTCTATTTCAAAATTTGATTTTAAATAATGGTCCTATAAAAAGGATGATAGAAGAGTTAGAGGTAATAATTTAAAGTCTTTACCATGACCATAAATGAAGTAAATTTAAGAACTTATATCAGTTTTTAAAAAATTCGTAACTTTACATTGAAACAAAATACCTCTTAAGAGCTGAAAAGAGGCTGAGATGCGACCCAGCTGGTATCTTCCCATTAGTACCCTTTAAAATGACATTTTTGTTCCATAAAACAATTTGTCGCTTGAAATAAGATAAATTGGAACTTCAATTAAATCATTTATTAAAGATGAAAATAAATTAAATCAATTTTTTTATGGCAATTTTGGTATTACACAAATTTGGTATCACGAATTTTAACTAGAATATTTTATAATTCCATTTGTTCTTAAGACCAGATATCTCAATTTTTACCAGCTTTTATTAACATTTTTTGTTTATGTTTGTATTTTTGTAAAAAACGATCAATTGCATTTTTCCTAAAATTAACACCAGGTGTCAAAAACATTATTTTTCGTTGTAATAAATTATTTTTTGGGTAGCATTATTTTTTTTTTGGAAAATATTTAAGATGTGAAAATGTAGCTGAATTTTTTGAAAATATATTTTCAATGTTTTGAAAAATGTTTAAAAAATCTATCTTAAATTAAATAACTTAAATAAAAATTAATTGATTTTATATGTTAATGCAATTTTTTTAAATCTTTATTTGGTATGAACTCTTTCGAACAAAATTTATAAATAAAACACTTTTTTGGGGTTTCAAAAAATAGTTAACAATAAAGGAAACACAGAATCATGAAATTTAATTTGATCAATTATTTAACATTCAATCAAAGAACATTTTGTTAAGAAATAAAGTGAGATTGATTTTTGCTCCAAGAAAGAAAATTTACTGAAATAGCAGAAAACATTGAAAAGTTATTTTCCATGTAATTTAGCAACCATATAAAATAATTATTGCTAACGATTAGAATAACAGATTTAAAAACATAAAAAAATATTTATAGAACAAAAAATTAAGTCTTCAAATATTTTTCATGAGAGCGAATATTCATTTCATCTTCTGAAAATTTCTTTACCAAAATGCTATGCACAAAAAAAAACATAGAAAACATCCATTTGGCCAACTTTATACTAATTGAAGAGAAACATTGTTTTAAGTGCCTTTATAGAAGTCAATTCTAGACCTCTGGCAACCTTACGCGTACGCACGAAGTAGCATCAAAAAGATATGATGCGATTTTCAAAGGAAATCTGAGTTCGTGCGTTTCCTTTCCCAATTTTTTTACCTCAAACTAAAGCAGTGTTTTTATACTTTCCCTGATTGTGTCTGGATTTGATTCTAAATTTTCTAATTCAGTTGGTATTTTTTATTCTACTCACACATACAAGGGTTATATGAACCCTTTTGACACCAGCTAAGGTTACTATTTTTTTTTATGATAAGAGTGATTCAGTTAAAAAGAAATTTTTTAAAATCATATTTTAAATTTGCATAATATTTCCTGTTTCCTCTTAAATAAAAATTGCCTCTTTTAAAATAATTGTGTTTCAGGCAAATCTGACACTTTTTGAAAGTAAAAATTTTGATAAGAAATGATTTATAGTCATCCCAATTTACTATCACTTCAAAAAGGTAGCATTTCACTGGATTCCACTGAAAATGTTAGAAAAAAGGTCACATTATGTAAAGGTCATAAAAGGTTTCACTTTCAACATCTCCTTCTTCTTGATGATAGTAAACTGTTTAAGATGGTGAACTCTGATAATTGATCTCAAACAAGGCCAAGAAAATAAAAGTAACGAGCTTCAATTTGCACTCATTGAAAAAGCCCATTAATAATTAAAAGCAATTTTAAATGAAATCAAGCTGTACTTCTTTATACACTGTATACGAGTTCAACCTCCACATAGTTTATAGTTCTCCATTGTTGCTAATTGCTGCAACAATTTTTTAACCCTTATACCATTAGGGTTTCTGTCCATTCAAAAAATTGCATCCTGTATACTCGTATATGCTTTTCTATTTTCTTTTATAGAGCTCTCACTTAAGTGCAAGTCGTCTAGTAACATTATCTCCTCGCCTTGAACAACTTATTTTTGAATCAACTTAGATATAGGTACCAAGTTTAATAGCAAAAAATGATGATAATGATGATGATGACGAAATGAAAAGATTGTGTTTCCTAACCCTTCTTAGTCTCGGTCTCGAAGAAAGGTTCACCTATATTATACCTGATCTCTTTGTATAGTGATAACAAAATATTAAAATGTCAATGACGCAAAATACAAAAAAGGGAAGAAAGCGACAAAAATTATGTAGAACAATTTTTAATAGCTTAAAAGCTATTTTGTTCTAATCCTTTATACATTACATACTTCAGTTAAATTGGATGATTTTAAAAAGATACAGATACAAAAAATTACACCTTTAACCTTCAAAACAACAACAAATAGGTAGGAATTGACCTTTTCCACTTTGATGAGATGAAAAGAGTGAAAGCTTTGTGCGTTTAAGTGCAAAAACGCATTAGGTGAGCTTAACCTACATCTTCTTTTGGAAGGCGACCTTTTATGTGACATAATGCTGCTCGTTCGAGTGAATATCCATGGAGGTGTGTTACGAGGGAAACAAACCAAATCATAATTGAAAATTTATTAAAATGAGAATGACATAAAAATCCTTAAACAAATTTAAAGGAAAAAGACGTTATCAATAAAGGAAATGACAGATGTAATTTTATCAAAACCAGGTTGAAAAAATAACCTACTCTCATAGAATAATCCTCGTGCTATTTTGAAAGTTATCTTAATTGATTATAAATTAGACTAATAAAAAAAGGTAAGACTTTTTTACGATAAGTTTTCGTAACTGTACCATAAATTATAAGACTTTGAAAATCAATAACAAAATTCACGTATACGCCACAGTGCACAATTTTACTATTTGACTTTTAAACTACTCCTATAAGCCAAAAATTGAAAGACTAAAAACTGTTTCTATAATAGAAATTTTACAATATTTTTAATTTCAGAGCTATTCAAAAGGAGGCTAGGTTGTAACTTTATTGATAACTTCTTAATGGGGTCCTTTAACATAACTATACTTTACCTGTGTTTTTTGTCGATACATCCGAGGCATTTGGTATACATAAGTTTAATTTGGTATTTTTGTAAGGATTTACTTTTATTGTAAAAATAACGTCCATTGTTTTTTTTTCTTAATTTTACCAAATATAATATCATTTATTCTCAAGTAATATTTTTTAAGGTTTATTTATTGTAAAATGAAGTCAGTTCAACTTTTGAATGAATTGATTTACACGATATGTCAAAAAAAATATTCTTAGTTACAAAAATTGTTCTAGGATTTAAATAATTATTAGGTCGTGAAATATTTTAGGTGATCAATATTTGTTAAATTCTGTATGACTTAACAATGTGAATAATAAAATGTAATTGAAGGCCAAACCATTGATAGTTCGTTAGATATTTCACTTTTTTTAACTTCCTGAAAGTTATTGAAATCGGTCCGGTTTGTCAAATTGAAATTTTTGACATTTTTCGACGTTTCAAGGTCCCTACAATTGAAATAAATAATTTTTAGAGAGAACTCTGTGTGTAAGAGTGCACGTACGTTCGTACGTCTGGACGTCTGTACGTCCTTTATTTTCGTCGGCCATAGCTCAAGAACCAGTAGAAATATCGACTTCAAATAAACTTTGTTGTTTGCATAAAGATGCTTGGGTGGTTTTCTCACCATAGCAATTTAAAAAAATGTGAACATTTTGGTTAACCAAAAATATCTCACGAACCAATAACGCTGTAGACTTGAATTAAATTTTAAATTATGTATTGTAACATGGAACTGAACTATATTTTTGGATAAAAGTCTTATTAACTGTTTTTTATAAATCAAAAAAACTAAAAACCATATTTGTTACCTCGAATATTCTAAAACAAAAAATGATTTTATCTTCCAAACAATTTTGTACAACGAAGAATAAGGTTTTTGAAATATGGTAAAATTTTGAGAAAAATCGAATTGACAATTTTCAATTTTCTTATAAAAAAACATTACAAAAAGTTGGTAAAAATTGATTTTCAACTTAAGTATCTTTTCAAAAATTAAAGATTATTGCTTCAAACTATTTTATATATTCGCACAGCAATTTAAAAAAATTAAAATTGAAGGTTTTTTAAGAAATATTAAAAACCTGAAGAAAAACATTACTAAAAGTTGGTAAAATTCATTTTCGACTCAAATATCTTAACAAAAATTGAGATTACGGCTTCACATAGTTTTTTTCTACAGAAAATATTGTTTTCGACATTTTGTAATTAGTTATAAGAATCCAACATTCCGGTTTTTCATAAAAAAATAAAATCTACAACACAAAACAGATTAGTAAGCAAATTTGGTATAAATTGATTTTTGGTTTTCGATATCTCGTGGAAATTAGGAGATTGACTTCAAATTAATTTCATTCATCCAATTCAAAAACTTTTAAGAAATTCTACAAAAACTGTTAAAAGTTGGTTTGCTTGTTTACAAAAATATATTTTGAAATTAAACTATTTGATCAAATGCATAATATTGTTGGTAATTTAAAAATTTTTAAGCAACTGACAACTTTCTTTACAAAACACGAAAACCTACAAACCTTTTAAGCAAGACAAATGGACATACGGCGATGGGAAGTTGTGTGGGTCGCATCCCATCCTCTTTTTTAACTTCCATATGAAGTTATTGCAATGGGTCCGATTTGTCAAATTGAAATTTTTGACATTTCTCGAAGTTTCAAGGTCCCTAGAGTCGAAATAAAAGATTTTTAGAAAGATGTCTGTGCGTGCGTGTGTACGTACGTTCGTCGCGACGTTTTTTTCGTCGTCCATAGCTCAAGAACCAGAAGAGATATCGATTTCAAAAAAAATTTGTTATACAGATAATAAGGCAGAAAGATGCAGAAAGGGCTCTCAAAAAAACTGCGTGGGTGGTTTTCTTACCATAGCAGTTTGAAAAAAAGGAGAACATTTTGGTTAACCCTAAATATCTTACGAACCAAAAACGCTTCAAACTTAAATTATATTTTATATGATATCCTGTAACGTGATATCAAAGAAGTATATTTTTTGAAAAAAAGAATTTAACGGATTTTTTTATAAATCAAAAAAACTGAAAAAAAAATTTTGCACCTCCAAAATCTTAAGACTAAAAATGATTTTATCTCTAAAACAATTATGTGCAACGAAGAAAAATGTTTTCGACATCTGATTAAATTTTGAGAAAAATCGAATTGACAGATTTTTTTATAAAAAATAAAAATTTAAAAAAAACATTACTCAAAGTTGGTAAAAATTAAATATCGATTCAAATATCTTTTCAAAAACTTGAAATTTAGGCTTCAAACTTATTTTATCTTATAGGAAATATTGTTTTCAACATTCTAAAAAATGTTGAGAAAATTGAATTGACAGTTTTTTACAAAATATAAAAACCTAAAAAAAAATAATAAAAGTAGGTAAAAATTGATTTTCGACTCAAATATCTTTTCAAAACTGTGCGATATTGGCTTTAATTTACTTTTATCTTTTAAAAAAATATTGTTGTCAACCTTCAGTAAAATTTTGAAAAAAATCGAATTGACAGTTTTTTTACAAAAAATAAAAAACCTAAACAAAAAATTAGGTACAAATTTATTTTCGACTCAAATTTATTTTTTCAAACATTTGAGATAAAAGCTTTAAACTAATTTTTATTTATAAGAAATATTGTTTTCAACATTCGATAAAATGTTGAAAAAAATCGAATTGACAGTTTTTTTTACAAAAAATAAAACTCTAAAAAAAAACAATATTAAAACTTGGTAAAAATTTACTTTCGACTCAAATAGCTTTTAAAAAATTAAAAATATTATCTTCAAACATATTTTATTTCACAGAAAATATTTTTTTCGATATTCAGTAATTTTTATATAAAAATCCAAAAGTCTGTTTTTTCATAAAAAATAAAATCTACAAAAAATAGTTTGGTACAAATTTATAGGAGTACATATAGACAAACTTTTAAGCAAGACAAATCGACTGACGGGATGGGAAGTTATCAGTGTGGGTCGCATCCCATCCTCTTTTTTAAATCATATAATATAACGAATTTGTGTGGGTTACACATTCATAACGCATTTATGGACTTTTTACCTGTATCTGTAATATCTGGAAAAAGTGATATTACAAATGGTGCGTTCTCAGTGATAATTTTTTTTATAAAAAATCTTTTTGGAAATAAAAGATGTCGTCTTTTGACAATTTAAATAACGAAATAATGCTTGCATCAATAACGCAATGAAATTGTTTAAACTCATTAAAATATTCCAATTACGATTCTCAAAACTAAAGTATGGCCGTGTCGTCACGTCATAAGACATCTTCTTAGCTTGCAATGTTGAAACTTACAACGCGTTAAACTGAAACTTTGTGAGTGTTTTAAGGATATTGTTGTTTAAGCAGGTAGAACTGACAAAAACCTGGGTTTGTTGATTTTTCGTCGATCTTTGGAGTTGTAAAATTTCACAAGAGACATTGCACTTTACCTGGTATAAAGACGTATGTCTTATTACTTTTATTACTTTATCGTATTTTAAGGCATTGGCTAATTGAAATGTATCAGAATGATCCTAATATTTATTGAAAAATCATCTTAATTTGCCACTGATATCTGGTGCTTCATTTTCTAAAAATGTTTATCCACCTATGTCAAAGCTCCACGGTTGGATGAATTTTTACTAAAGCAATTTGATACGTCTTAGAAATCTAGTACAATTTTTTGTTTCGTTGATGACAGTACCCTCAGCTTCCCATATTTGTTTTTAGGTTCGTATCCTTGTGCTTCAGATGTCGACTACCAACGGCAGCGTATGATAAGCTCATTAAATTCTGATCTTGACAGCATTGTCCAATAGGGAATCAAAAACCGTGTAGAATTTAATGCTTCTATAACTCAATGCTGTCTACTGTCACAAAAGCGTAACCCTCCCCCAATGTCACTATCCATGAGTGGTACTTGCATCGAGGAGACTAAACAGCTTTAAGTCCTAGGTATGTACATTACAAACCACTTGTTGAGGAGTGATTACATATTTGACATCGCCAAAAATGCTGCTAAGTGTTTAGGTTTTCTCCGAAGATGCAAGACGTTTTTTTACCCCTTCTGATCTGGGTAAAATCTATAACGCTTATATTCGTCCGAAACTCGAGTATAATTCTCATATCTGGGCAGATGCTCCAATAACACATTTGAGTCTCTTGGACAGAATTCAAAAAAGAGCTCTAAAATTATAGGTGCCCGTTGTTTAACTGAAACTTTTGTATCTCTTGATCACCGCCGTAAGGTTTCATGTCTGTCATTATTTTGTAGCTATTTTCATAAACAATGTTCTAGTGAAATTCCTACCCCCAAACAATTTAACCGTAATACCCGTTCTTTTAGAAATGCACATCAGTTTACCCTAGTGCCCAATTTCGGACGTACAATAAAGTACAGAGTTTCTTTTTTTAGTCGCACTACACGAATATGGAATGCTTTACCAGACTCAATATTTTCCACTCATTACAATGTGCAGGCATTCAAAACCAATGTGCATCGGTATCTCTTTTCCAATCCTATCGGCCCGTCTTAATTGCTCGCTCTGTGTATAGTCATTATAAGGGTATTCATGTCCCCTTGAGTGCGCGCACAATATATAAAACAAAAAATAAAATGGTTTTCGTCTTAAATATCATACACAGTTGGTGTATTTTACACAAATGTTGTTATTGCTTTCTGAAATATTGACAGATGGAAAGAATGGGAAGTTTTCAGTGTGGGTCGCATCCCACCCTCTTTTTTAATTTGTTTGGTTTTTTTTTACGTGTAATACGTGTTACGTGTTTAATACAATTTCGTATTCGGATTCTTCGAAGACATTCCTGTCCAAAATTTACTTTTTGGATTAAATAAAAATAATATTCACCGCCATATGGGCATAGTATACCCCGGCGTTATAACCCGGACAATGTAAATTTATTTATATTGTATCCTTTGAAAATAAAATAAAATAAAATAAAAATAATATTCATAGATTAAAAATGTAACTTATTAAAAATTAAAACTAAACATTTCGAATATGATATGTTATAATTTCTTAAAGTAATTGTTTTGTCAATCTAATGTGTTTATATTTTACGTTATTTAGTGTATCATTTAATTTCTCACAAAAAGTTTCTTAGGTTGGACTTTCAATTTCAGCTGAATTTTGAAATTTCATTTAAAAAAAAAGGAAAGTAGGCAGTATAAGCTTTCTGTCACAGTAGAATGGGTATCCTTATGATCTTGATAATTTTTTTTTAAATAATGTTGTATCCTTGTTCAACATTAAGTAAAAATCGTTCAGGTTCTTACGATGACACTCATTCTTGAAATTCAGTGTATCCCAATATTCGCACATTTATCGGGGACTTAATTCTGGTAAGAACTTGCATAAGATTATTACAAAAGACTAATGGTTTCGTGGCTGATTTATGAGGATAAATAATGTATTCGATTTGCAATGTTTTGAAAGTAGGGAGATATACGTTTTTGTCATTAGTCTTGTCATCTTTATCACAGATTTACAGAACAAAAAAGTCAATCAAATTACTTTTCTTACATCAAAAAAAAAAATGGAAAGAAAACTTTAGAGTTCTTAAAACCACTAGATTTATAACTGTTTTACACTTGCAAATGGGGTAGAAAGTGAGATACACAGACAAAGAGTAAACTTATAACAAAGAAAAAACAAATTATTTTTATTTCCATCATTTTTATTGAAGCAGTTTATTCACATTCACAACTTTTCAACCTTTTTTCCAACAAAAATAAAACAACTTAAATAAAATGAAGAGCTTCAAATTGTATCTAAAGCTGAACAAAAGTTGCAGCTTGCAACAAGATAAGAAACTAAAAGGACAAAACGAAGAAAAGAAATAAGAAACCAAGTTGAAGAAGAAGAAAAAAGAAAATAAGAAACTAAAACTTCACCGCTTAAGATGATGATAATGATGGTGATGGTTCCAGTGGCGATGATGCTGACGGGTGTGATGAAGGTTTTGGTATAGACACTCCTCACTACTTAAATAGGACTTCTTGTACGTAATTTTTTCATTTGCTTATAACTCGAAATTAGAAACTTCGCCAGAAATCAAGAAAGTGTGATGTCAAGACAGGTCTTATAAACTAACCGAAGTGTTATTTCCAAAAAAAGATTCAAAATAAAGAAGAAACTACATTTACCCCGGTTCCAAGAGAACAGGGTCTTTCTGAATTGCATCGTGTTGCCTTCTCCGATAAATACAAAATTAAATATATGGAAGGCTACGATAGCTAAAAATAAAATAAATTGGGTGGTGCAAAAGCCCGTTGAGAACTAGGGCCTAGTGACTTACAACTTTCAATCATTCCTTTCTGCGAGAACTGTTGTCAGGGATGGAAGGGACCTACAGTTTTAAGCCGAATCTGAGCGGCTGACTTGAGAAAGCATTTTCATGACAAAAAATACTCTTGAAGAATTTGTCAATTCCTCGCAAGAGGCAGTACCCGTGAAAAAAATTTAGATGGCACTGGCAGGGCTAGAACCCAAGACCTTTGGAAGGACAGTCCAACGAACTAACCATCACGCCACTGGTATTACTGGGCACTGGCCACGATAGCTACAGCTACTTTTACCTTGACCTGTGCAAAAAAAACTCATTATTTGGATCTGCAGAGTACCAGAGTTAAAGGTATGATGGTGTGGGGAAGCTATTTCTTTTTAAATGCGTCGTTTTAAATGGTATACTGAAAGCGGACTTTTTATACTTTTAAACTCTTTTTGGATTAATCAATATGATAATGCGCCAATACACACAGCCCATGTTGTTAAAATGTTTATACAGAACCTAAATGGGAAGATATTAACATGGCCGCCATACTCATTTAAAAAATGTTTGGGGATGGCTGACACATAAGGCATGCGAATCAGGAAAACTATATTCAAGTATATCCTAACTAATCCAGACCAACGGATAAGCGTGGAGCTGGAGTTCGCTAAACTATCTGGACTCTTTGTATGCACCCCTTTCAAACCGGATGTGTGAAGTTTTAAAGCAGACACTTGGTCATTTACACTTAAAGTCTTAGCATTCAATCATTATTTTGGTGAAAAAAGACAACATTTGAAATTTAATGAAAAAGTTGATTTCAGAGCGTTGATTAAAAAAAACCTAATTGGTGTCCTATTCGAGTGTCGAGGAGTGTAGTTTTTATTTATTTTTTTATTCTAAAGGATCTTTCAGGATGGTTGAACACTTTTGTATATTATTACGTTTCTAAGAATAAATTCAACCTCTCTTCATCTTCACTTCTTTCAAAAGCATAAAAAGATACTCGCATATCTATTTATGTATGTTGAACTTGTTTTATTCTTATTTTTATATTGTTGTTGTTTTTTTTTATTTCTTTAAAAGTTTATTATAAAATGCATATAATGTTGTCATGGTTGTCAGTTGTGACAGACTTTTGTATATGTTTTCTTTATTCAATGTTATTGTTGTTGTCTGCATTTAACTTCAAAGGAATGTCAACGCTATTGTTGTTTAAAAGAAAATTAATGAATATTTTTTCTTTGTTGAGTATATAGTGATTTTTTATAAAGAGCGTTGTAGGTTATGCTGCAGCACAACTTAACGGTTTTTGGAATAAATACAATTCAATTATCGAAGTTCCAAGAAGAAGAGTTCAGAAAAACATTGAAAAATGGTAAATATCATAGGATATTAACTGGGATCTCAAAATAAAAAGGTATTGACTTCAGTTTGGACATGTGACAATATTTTTATTGAATTTTTATGATTAAATTTTTAAACATCTCAAGGAAGTTCTTAGTAAATATGAGACCTGGTAACCCCAGAATTTGACAGCTGTCAGTGAAGTGCGACCCATACTCATAACTTCCATCCTTGCCCGCCTTTCATTTTTTTTAAAACGTCAACAAAATATTTGAAATTTTAAGTCAATAATTTTCTTCGTTCTGGGGTTTTGCAAAAGCTTCTTAATTATATATTTGTTTTTGCATTTTAATATCTGTTTTTGGCAACGATACTTTAATTCAAAGACCAATACTTATCGAATTCTTATAAGAACACCCAATCAATTTTTCTAACATATATATTTTATGTTAACAAACAAATTTGCATAGAATGAAATATCTTTAAAGTCAATAAATTCATCCATTTCTTAATAAGAAAACTAAAATTTGATTTTTTCTTAAAATTTTAATTAATGTTAAAAACAATATTATTTATAGAATAAAATTAGAATAAAGGCAATAGTACCTTTAATTTTTGTCTAGATATTCGAGTCAAAAGCTAATTTTTACCACTTTTTAGTAGTTTCTTTTTTTAAGTTGTTATTTTTTGTAATAAGCTTCGATTTAACTCAAAATATTACCAGATGCCATACCACCCATTAAATTTTTTGAAATTTCTTTTCTGTATTTTCGATGTGATTATTTGGAAAACAAAATCTAGTCAGAGTCGATAACTCAACTGGTTTTTGAGGTATGACGAAAAATGGTATTCCGAACGTACGGACGTACGAACATACGAACTTACATATCTACACACGTACACACAGACATATCTCTAATAATATTTTGTATATAAATTTTTGGAACCTGGAAACGTCTAGAAATATACAAATTTGACGAATCGGACTGATCGTAAATGATCGTGACATCCCTTTAAGCTAAGCCATTTGGTTGATTGAGTTCAAATTTAGAAATTAGGGTTTTAAGAAGAATCGGGTAAGGCATTTCTTAAATTTTTTGTAATTTTTTTTTCTTAAATTTGACTTCTGCATGTTGTTCCTTCTCCCATAGAATCGTTGTTCTTAAATGTTCCAGTTTAAATACATTATATTTTTTTGATAGTTAAAAAAATATAATTCGATATTTCAAAACATTTCTCAAGAAATTCAAAGCTATAAAGTATATTTATAAGCACTAAGTATCTACTTATAAAAACATTTCTTAAAAAATCAACACGATTTATAAATAAAAAATGCATTTTAAAAAAAAGCATTCCAACTATGTTAAAAAAACATTTTTTGAAAAATTAAAAAGCATTTAAATTTTCGGAGAATAACTTATTTTACAGGCTTATTTTCAAATACACAGGTACTATTGGCTCTTTCGATACAGAAGCAAACTCGTACGGCCCACCAAGCCCTTTGGAGCCGTGAAATAAGACCAACTTTTAAAATTAGCAGTTGCCCGAATTGTTTTCAGAAATAAGTCCAATTTACTTCTACGTTGAGTACAAGCATCGGATCCCCTAGCAAATATCAAGGCTTGGACACACTATAGTATTTTAAGTTTTGAAAGTGAGATAAAACTAGTTTGTCTTTATTTTACCTTGTTTAAGTGTAATTGGTCCAAATGCTGAAAATTGGCTTTATTGCACCTCGCAAAAAACCAAAAAATTAACATATGTTAAAATTCTTGGAAATTTATATTGTTGTAATATTTTTAAGGACTTTTTTTTTCAAGTTGTGACTCTTTAGTTTAGTCGAAACAAAATTACTTTAATTACTTTTACTGGAAAATGAAAATTGCGTACTTTAAGTTTATTTACAAAATCCAAAGAAAAGCATGACTTTTAGTAGACACAAAAATACCAAAAAAGGCGATTTAAAAATTTTCATCTATGATTCTTCTTCTATAGATAAACGCCTCTTTGGTATATTTTTGGATCAGCAACTAATCTTCTCCATTTAGGTAACTTACTATTTCATTGTCGCTTAGATAGCTTTTTCGAAAAAAGAGTCTCTTTAGTACCTTTAATATTGGACATACACCGATGAAGTGGATAGTGTTTTCGTTCACTCCCATATTGCATAAAAAAAATATGAACCAAATCGTTTCTGTGTGGCATACAATTTAGGTTAAAAAGTTCACCTCTTACTTTAAAAATAGTTCCAATAGTTTTTCTTGAAAAATCGAGCCTACAGTAATTATGTTCATTTAGATTATAGTTTCATTTTCATCGATCAATTGGATTACCTCGTACAGTGTTTTTTTCATTTGGAGACCAGTACATCCATTCGGTTCTAGAATAATACCACAATTTTCTGAGAGATCAATCCAATCCTTGTAGAATCCAGTTTTTCGACGCATGACACTCCTCAGCATAATATTTGACAATCGGTTTCGGTCCATATTAATCACGTGTATCAAACAGTCTGCGCTCAGCTTCAATGTTGATACAAAGAGTGTCGAAAGCCCTGTTTTCAAATGATACATATACTTAGGCGTACCTAGAGGAAGGAGAAATACTTTTCTAAGGGTCGAAGCAAATTTTCACCAATTTTGTATTTCCGAACACCCCAGATCTGTGCTCAATAAAACAGAACTGCTTTTGCAGTTGCGGTAAAAACTTTATATCTAAAGTTTGTTGATATGTTGTTATTATTGACAATTTTCTTTCAGTTAGAGCAAATAGCCGTTCTAGCAGCATCAGCCTTGGCTTTGAGGTGTTTGTCCATATTTAAATTAAACGTAAGAATCATTCCCCGATAAACATAATCCTTGACTACTACCATTACTACTCCATCATATCTCCACTTTTCTCCTCTTGCGGTCCGACCTGCACCATTTTGGAATACCATTATCTTAGATTTTGCAGAATTTACTTCCAGTCCCCATTTTTTGCAATAATCATATAGCCTATTGATCATAAGCTGCAGTGAAGCTGGAGACTCTGCCAAATTGACAATGTCATCATCATACATAATTACTTTTATTTTTAAGCTTTCAAATTCCACTGCACAAGGAAGCCAATCAACCAAGTCATCAAGAAATAACGTAAATAAAAATGGACTGAGATTGCATCCTTGACGTAGTCCTCGATTTACTTGGTTCTCTTTTGATTTGTCACATCTATTAGGACCGCTAGTTGTGGTTTGATTGTAAAGTGTTTCCAGTGCTTTAACAAACTTGGATGATACACCTAAGTTGTAAAGTTTATAGAACAGCGTTTTTTTGTCAACTGCTTTTGGCCCCAGGCAAAAGTTTATTGAATTAATAACAAATTAAACTGGGCTTGAATGTACTTAATATATTTGATGATATTTTTTTACGTTTGAAAGACTTGAGTTTCGCACAAAAAAATTCTTTTTTTATATTTAATTGTATTACTTTTTATAAGAACAAACATTTTGGGTTACTTCACTTTTGCAACAGTGTTGCAGTTCAATGATACCCCATTTCGTTTCTACATCAAGAGAGGTTACGGATTGCAATTCAAAGGTTGTTTTTAAAGGACACAAAAGAAAAATTGTGTTAAGTAGTGTGAAATGTGAAAAAGGTAAAATGTAATTAAGGAAATAATAATTTTATTCAAAATGTAATAATTTATTCAAACATAATTGAAAGCGGTTTTTGATAGTCTAAAGTTCTGTACAAAACTAAACAAGAGCAAGCGTTAAAAAAGTAAAATAGCTCACGCATTATGCTTAACTTTTACCACACATTTCAAAAATACTTGATTTATCGCATATTGTTCTGCGTTCAACTCATTCTTCTCTATTTTCTTCATCCATCCACAGTGCAACCGTTTTATTAACTTTTTTTTTTGAAATTTATATTTTCTCTTTAAAAATTAGTTTCAATTTCTTCTTTTAGTTTGTGATTTTTTTTATTTTTGCTTTTGACACATCTCATGAGAAATACTTCGAGACTCGGCAAATCTACTCTTTAAATAGAAAAAGTACTAGACTTATTTTGTTCGATTCGAACATTTTACAGGGTTCGAATTCATAAACGAATCGAATATCAGATTAGAATCTTATTGGCTTTCGAAAACGCATTGCAGAGTAGGGTCCCAGGATTGAGATAAACGTGATTAAAATTTTGTATTTTAGAAAATCATGAATATTTTCTAAATATCATTCATTTTTAAATTCACAAACCGAGTACTTAAAAGTCTTTTACGTCCAAAATCTTTTGTACCATTATTTTGGAGTTGGCTATTTAAAATATACAATGATTTTTTCAAAAATTCTAGGGATTTCTAAGGCCTCAATTTTTCTTCAATATTTACAAAATCTTACAATTACAAATATATGCACAAGTTCAGTTAAAAAATAATTAAAACTCTCCTTGCAGTTTTGAACTCAAGTCATTTTCGTAAAACTAGTTTGCCATTTCTGTTTAGAATATTTTATTCTTTAATAATAGGGTTATGTAGAAAATTAAGCGAATACATATAACAAAACTGTTATACAAATTAGCTACACAAAATTGAGTTCTCATATTATTTTCGTATACGCGTAACCATTAAATTTAAAGTACTAGAATTAATTTAAATGAATAGAACACCAACGCATTTTAATGTATTTTTTTTTTTTTTTGGATTGTGTTTCCATATGCACCCAAAAAACACGTCCTAATAAACTTTGAAGTATCAATAAAATGTACACAAAAAAAACCCTTGACAACATCTGTGACCAAATTAACACTCACTTCTAATGACCTAGTTTCATATTATGGAACTAACTTCTTTTTTGTGTATTTTGTTCATCCATTCAAATATCCCCATTTGCAACAGAAAGACCCACCATAGCCATTAAGTACATCCGTATCCGCTAGATACGCTACACACTATAATATCCTGGATATCCTTTATATAGTTATGTCCGAATGTACATAGTCTCATAGTCTACATCATAGGTACATACTGAAAACTAACTTGATCTCATACACATCATTAGGGTGGGTCAAAAATCATCAATAAAAAAGTACTAAACGGTATGTTTAAGTTTCGCATAAAGCTTCATTCTTTTATTTTGAGTTTAATTGCCTCAAAACTGTTGCTTTGACATACTTGAGCTAATAAGGATTTAAACAAAAAAGTATTAAGTTAACGTACAACGACCGTAAAAATTATTCTGGATTAACTTTACTTAAGACTTCCCCCACCAGCGTTTCAATTATACTAAAAGTATATAAAATGGTTTAAAAGCCGGTTAAAAGCCATCGATAAGGCTGTTAAAAACGGTTGACAAGCCGCTTGAAAGTCCTGTTGAGCCGTTGATAAGTTAGTTTAAGACAGTTGATAAGCTGGTTAAATGTTTGATGAGCTGGCTTAAGACCGTTGAAAAGTCGCAGAAGGTTATTGATGAGCTGGCTTAAGACCGTTGATAAGCTGGTTGAAAGTTTTTGCTAACCCGGTTAAAAGACGTCGAAAAGAGCAATCAGCCATAGAAACCCTACCACAAAAAAAGTAAACTGAAGACTCTCACGCTCTTAATAAGTATCCTAGCAGTCTATCGATGCTTTAGTGTAATAAAACAAGAACAAAATGATTCATCAAAATTCAAACATTTTACAAGTAAAAAGGATTTTGATAAAATCTAAGCACTAAAATTGATATTTCAGAATTATTCTTAGTTATTTTTGTGTAGGAATGTCTTTCTTCGTACTCAAGTTTTAGTCAGTTTAAGAACAAATTTGGTTAACATAAAACGGTTATAGTTAGCCAATTTTAAAAAAAAAGTAAGGGACATATGCTGTAGTGGACTTTTTTAGAACTATTAACGGGAACAATCCTGTCTTACATTTTTTTAAGGAAAACTTTAACTGGTACCTGATTTTGAAACATTCTTAATTCTTGCTATATTTGAATTAGTCTAAGCGTGATGGTTTATAGCTTATATCCTCCCTTAATAAATAGACTACCAAGCACTGAAAGAATTTTTAAAATCGGGCCAGTAGTTCCAGAGATTAGAACATTCAAACAAACAAGCAAACAAGCTTTATAGTATGTATTATTATACTAGTTTAGAACTGTTTCATTACTTTATTTGTAATTTAATTTTTATTTAGTTTATCATACATGTATTAGCCACCCTTATGTACATAGAAACACTGCCCGAACAATAATCGTTATTCATGATGTTTAGTACTGTTGTTTATTATCTTAAACAGTATTACCAATTCCAAACTGAGCCGTCATCATTGCCATTGGTTTTTATCTTTATGACGATGCAGTCAGACTTGGAGCTCAAATACCGAACACTGGAGTTAGGTATAACAATTCCTAGTATCATCCGAGAAGAGTTTGTATTTGTCGATTTCAATAGTAAGGGTCAAATCTGATGGGAGGGTATGACCATCATCAGACTCCAGACAATAAGCCCATTCCATGGCAACTATGGATCTGGATCGCTTTAACGTATAAAGAGGGGTAGGCTTAACTTTTTTTTTTATCGTTTTGCCTTCCTAAAGTCGATTGGGTTTAACTTACAAGTTATTACCATTTGTGATTGAGAATTAAGGTTCTTTATTTAATGCAAATCGGCCAATAATTATAAATTTAGGTCTTAAAGATTTAATAATTGAAAGGATAGGTATGTGAAATAATCTTTGTATTTAAAAGGTTTTATACAATTTACATACAAATGTTTGTATTTTGGTGTTTGCAATGTTATTCAAAGGATATTTTTGTTGCCATAATCATAATTATTTGAAAACACATTTAATTCAATTATCCAATAATTTTATTGAAATAAATTAATTCATCACTTTTATGTTGAGTTAAATCACCTAAAAAGATATTGAAAGGGGATTCTGGTGCATGGAAGTATAATTAATCAAATAATTTCACTTTTTGGACAATTGACAAAAGTCGTTTATTGAAAAATTTAATAACGCAACCACCAAACAAAAATCAATATAACAGACACATTAATTAAAAAATTAAATTCAAATTAATCAACAGCTGGTTTTACAAAATATAAAATTGAAAAAAAAAATCGATTAAACACAAAAACATCCTGTTAAACATTTTGATCCTGATGATGATGATGGACGTTGCACTGAAGCTTGCAACAGCAATAACAACCTGTTAAAAGTGCCAACAAAATTACATACGTGTCATCAGATGAGTGTTTTTTAAAACCGCAGTTTAGTGGACGTGTTCAAAAAACATCTACATCATCAGAATCTGAGATATGACTGACAAATGATTAAGGTGATTATGTATGGTTTCAAAAAAGCAAAGGAATGCATCTTTGTAGGTTGCATGGTTTTGCTTTTCAATTCTGTTCGCTATTAAAGTGGGGTTTTAAGTCAAAAGAGTAGAGTAGAAAGAAAATAGGATAGTTTCAAAAATAATTTTAAAAATTATCTTCAATTTGAACTAACAATTTGATTTCCCTTAGCCCGTGAGGGAAAGAGTTTAAAGTCCATGGTAGGCAAACATAACTCCACTGACCAAGTACATCGTTTATAAAATAAAACACTCTTCAACCTTCAATATCTGTGACATTTCATTTGGTTTACATTTCAACTATTTTTCATAAACATACCATTTTCTTGAAGATTCGTCTGATAGTTTAACTATTTCAAATACACAGCAAAATATTAGTATAAAAATACAAAATCCTTCCTTGTTTGTATATTTCAAAATAAAGCTCAACAAGTAATAAATAGCTTAATTTGACATCTGTCAATGTTATTTTGGCCGCATGTAGGTAGACATTTTTGTAAGACAATCTTCAAACGGGTTTTCCTTTTAAATATTGGAATTGTTTGAGTTGAAGAACTTCTGTTGCAATGTTGCTCAGGTGACCATCTATAAGTTGTTAAGTGTGTGACAGGCTCCTCACAAACGTATGATTATTGATTGGCATTGATTTAGATGTAGAATGCGAGTTTGACATTTGATGGACGTAGAATGTTAATGTGTCTTTTAGTCTTGGAATTTCTATCCTTTCTACAGTTCTATCATTTGATACCAAAATAGAAAATCTTACAATCAATCGGAAGTTTTCCGGATGACCAATTCTTGCTTCTCTGTCTGTTTTCATCTTGTATTTTAGATAAGGGTTCATTTATAGTTAGCAATGGTTCCAAGGAATCCCTGATTGAAATTCAGATGGAACTTTTTTTTTGGACAGAAATTTGTCATTAGAATTATATAAAAGTAGATAATGACAATGTATTTATTTATTTTTTAAATTATTTTCGTCTTTCAAGTAACATGATTTATAATATAGTCACTAAAAATAAAAAAGGCCGAGATGAGACCCACACTGACAACTTCCCATCCCGTCTGTCGATTTGTCTTGCTTAAAAGTTTGTAGGTTCCGTGTTTTGTTAAAAACGTTGACAGTTGAATTATTCTTAAAAATTTAAAAATTACCAACAATACTTTGCATACATATAATGAAATAGTTTGATTTAAATTTTTTTTTAGTTAATTAGATTTTTATTTGACAACCAATGTTTACCAATTTTAGTAACATTTCTTAAAAATGTTTATTTCTTATATGTACAAATACAAATTAGATGAATGAAATCAATTTGAAGTAAGTATCTTCTATTGTTCACTAGATATTGAAAACTGAACACCAATTTTTACCAATTTTTAAAAGACAGAGCAAATTTCTTTTCTCGACTTTTTCAATCCTAAGGATACTTGATTCAGAAAAGGGATTCCATATAATACAACATTACTCCAGCAAAGGTCTGACAAGTAATGAATAAAAAGTTTCTAAAGTATAGGATTCTTCAAACGACTTAAAAAAAATTGAATTGCTGATTTCGCGTTAGACCTAGACATAAAATGGTCAATTTCCAAGATCTTTTTGTTTCGTTTTGGAATGAATGATCATTAATTTTGTATTTGAAACTATAGAGATATATTATCTCAAAAAATGGAGCCATAATACATTCTTTGATATTGAAATATAATCCATTTATAACAATGCAGTCAATATTAATTTGAATTTTACTGGCATCCAATGGAGATCTTACACAGCTAAAAACTTGAGATCATCGGCATATAAGAGAGATTTTGAATAAGAAATATATGGCGAATTATTAAAAAATAAAGCAAAATAAAAAGAAGTGGCCCAAAGTGACTGCCTTCTGGTACACCTAACAAGTTTTTTATTTCATTTGATAAAAAATCAATAATTTAATCATATTGACTACGTCTAATCAAATAACTTTTAATACATTCAAAGGGAGCTAAGTAAAACCTAAGTGTAATAATTTATTCTCAAGTCAGCAAAATTTGATTCTGAAAATAAGACAAAATTATCACAAATATCACTTAAGTCTTCTGAAAAGGCTCCTTTCTATGATACCCTAGATGGAATCCCAATCGATTTTCTTTTAGTATTTGGAGTTACTCTTTTTTTTTTGGACTCTAGCGACCAAATTTATTGTTTATCAGTAAATTTTTTTAGAAAATCATACTCTTTTATAGTTCTATTAAATCGTTCTCAAAAAGAGACTAACATTTTTTTATATGGAGTTTAATCATAAAAATTCTAATTCAGCGTTGAAAAAGTTTTACTAAACCAAATCCGTCTTTTTAAATTTTTTACTTTCTTTATGGGAACAAAATCAAAAATTGCCCGATCCAATATATTTCGAAACATATTGAAAGCTATCGCTAAGTTATTACAATTAAAAATTGTTTGCAACAACTCTAACTTGGAAAAAATTTTTGTAGCTATCAAGTGATTCATTAACTTCCCATAGGAGGTTGTGTCAATCAGTCCGAATTTTCGATTTGAAAATGTTGACATTTCTCCGATTGAAGGTCACTAGAATTTAAATTTTGTTTACGCTTTAATTCAATGGTTCTGTCCTTTTCAGGTGTCTAAGTAAAAATTCTGGATTTCGCTTTATTTCGGTGGAGAAATTGTAGGAACCTTTTATCATCGGGAGTTATTTAAAATTTTTCTTGTGGAGTGTTGGTGGCTGAGTAAAAAAAAGGAGCTATAAATCTGCAAAATTTAGATTCTTGACGAATTAAGCTGTTTAAAGAATATATTCCTGTGTTTTTAAATTTCTTTCAAGAGTTATTTCATAAATGTCATAGCGATTGGTTCTCTTTTTAGAAGGAATACAAAAATGTTCTGGTAACATGGGGCACATTCGACATTTATCGAAAGTGCCCAATGTGCTTACGTCAAAAGTGCCCCACCCTTCGTTTTGATACAAAATGTTATTTATAGCATAATTTATAAAAACAAATTGACGAAAAGTAAAAAGAAATTAAATTAAAATTGAACATCCATTGAATTCCTGTATTATTAAATAAAGTATTGCTTACGTCGTGCCTGAGCAGAGTTACACAAAATGACTGAAAAATTGAAAAATAAGTTTAGTCTGCACATCTGTTGAAAGAGAACTGTGAAAACACGTAAGTGATAAAAAGGAACAGTGTGGTCAAAAATTTTGACACTTTTTTTTATTTCTAAGCCAACTGTGCTTTTAAAATTGTGAAAATCAAATGTGCCCCACCGTCGAATGTGCCCCAACTTACTTAAAGTTAGTATAAATTGACTTTCGACTGACATATATTTTAAAATATAAAAGATATTGGGTTTAAGCTAGCTTTATCTTACACAAAACATAGGTTTAAACATTCAGTAAAATTTGTATAAAAATCTATTAGTCAATTTTTTTAAAAATTGAATTCTAATAAAAAAATACTACACACAATTGGTAAGAATTTGTTTTTGACAGATATTGAAATCAAACTTATTTAATTATATGCAAAATGTTGTTGCTAAATTTAAGTTAATTTTTTAGAAAATTTTAATTTTAAAGACCATTGTTAGTTTTTTTTTAACAGGAGGAAATCTTCAAAAGACACTTGACAGTATTCGACACCAAGTAGTGTGGGACTCTTAACCACTAAAACCACCTCTTCATCAGGACCAATCTTAAAGGATCAACTTCCGATTTTTCTTTCTTAACTTTATACAATCACTTTGGGGGAAGTTTAAACGTTTAACACTTTCTCATGTTTTTTAGACCATAAGCTCATGAGGCTTGGTTCTTCTTAATCTCCTAACATGGTTTCTTATATTCAAGACCAACTCCATTTCAGAATTAGAATGATTTTGCGGTCTCTGGTTATGCGATACAGCGTATTTTTTAACAACTTCTGTAACCATTTCTATTTGTAAGTCACGATGTAGATCGGTATTTCTTATGTACCAAGGTGCATTTACAATTCCACGAAGGACTTTGTTTTGGAATTTTTGGATGATTTCGGAATTTGTTTGCTCTGTACAGAATCCATAATTGGATTCCCTAGGTCCAAACAGGCTTTAGTACTTGATTATGCAGCATTATTTTGTTTTGGATTGATAAATCAGAGTTGTTACCAAGTAACCAGTACATTTTTCTATATTTCAAGTTTAGTTCTTCCCTTTTCATTTTGATGTGCTCTTTCCACTTAGGCTTTGGATCCAATGTCATTCCAAGGTATTTGGCCATATTGGCGTAAGGTACAGCTTGATTATTAATGAATATTGGAATATTGTTTATCTTTTTATTTGTAAAGTTTATATTTGAAGATTTTGTTTCATTGAGTTTGATACGCCATTTTTCGGTCCAAGCTCTCACTGTGTCGACGGCATTTAGTAGTTTTACTGCTGCCTACTACTACTAAAATTGCGGTATCATCTGCAAAAGTAGCCATTATGGTGTGATTACCAACTGGAATATCCCTTGTAAATACAGGGTAGGACCTATGACACTTCTTTGTGGTACACCGGCTTCTATTTTCTTCAATTCCGAGTATTTTTAATCGTACCTTACTCTAAACAATCGGTCTAAGATGAACGATTTAAATATTTCAAAGTACTGCCTGGGAAGATCCCTTTGCAGCTTGTACTCAAGTCCCTCATGCCAAACCTTGTCAAAAGCTTGAGCAACATATAAGAAAATAGCTGAACATACTTGTTTTTCTTCTAATGCTTTTTAAATTACATACGATATTCTATGAACTTGGTCTATCGTGGAATGTTTATTTCTAAAGCCAAACTGATGGTTTGGGATTAAAATTTGTTCTTCTATGATTTTGCTAAGTCTTTTCAGAAGCAGTTTTTCAAAATCTTTGTCATAATTGGTATAAGCGATTTTGGCCTGTAAGCCGTCACTTATGTAGATGGTTTATCTTGCTTTGGTAATACAATTACTTCAGCAATTTTCGAATGTGTGGGACATACCGATGCTTAAGGCATGCATTTATTATATATTGGAGTTTTATGAAGGCTTTCAATAGCATTTCTTTTATAACCTGAGCAGTAATTAGATCGTAACCTGGTGATTTTTAACTTCCCATAGGAAGTTTTTGTAATGGGTCCGATTTGTCAAATTGAAAATTTTGACATTTCTCGACGTTTCAAGGTCCCTAGAGTCGAAATAAAAGATTTTTAGAAAGATGTCTGTGCGTGCATGTGTACGTGCGTTTGTACGTCCGTACGTCTGTACGTTCGCGACGTTTTTTCGTTTTCCATAGCTCAAGAACCAGAAGAGATATTAACTTCAAATAAATTTTGTTTTACAGATAATAAGGCAGCAAGATGCAGAAAGGGCTCTCAAGAAAATTGCGTAGGTGGTTTTTTTACCATAGCAGTTTGAAAAAAAGGTGACAATTTTGGTTAACCCTAAATATCTTACGAACCAAAAACGCTAGAGACTTGAATTAAATTTTATATAATATATTGTGTAAGAGATCGTATCTCTTGCGATATGACTTTATAACATACCTAATATTAATTTATAATTAAGTATCTGGCAACCCTTTTACGATCGCAGGCACAAACTAAAAAGCTTTTATAATGTTTTATTCAAAACATAGAATTGTGTATGCATTCAACTTAATCTATTTACTTCAATGTGTTACGGAATTATCAGACGATCCTATGACAGTTTTTATGTATTCCTTTTTATGTTTTACATTATGCTTCTTAAAAGCTTACCCAATTTATTACTGTTTGTTAAGTAAGTTAGTTCAAATAAAGCATTCAAACAATTAAGAAGTCTGGTCTTATTTTATCTTTGCATGTGGCGGTTTTACTTTAATTTAGTTAAAGAGTTTTTTATAAATTGCACGCCTGCATTTATATTTAATTAAGAATGAATCTGCATGTTACAACTTATCAGAAGTGGGATAAAGTACCGAAATTAATTTAATTATATTAAATTGCATGTTAATTATACGCTTTATTTGAACGATTTTTTTTTTTTGCTTGCTTGCCAAATCTTGATTTATGATAATGGATGCCAGTGCACGTGCGTCAAGTTTCTTGCAAAATGCTACTGTGGTGAGACTTAGAGACAAATTAGCCGAAATGGGTTTGGCTACAACTGGTGCAAAGGCTGTGCTAAAGTCTCGCTTGAGTGAAGCGATTGGAGCACTTGAGCTCGATCAAATCGCTGAATATTTTCCTGTCGATGATGATGATGACGACGAGGAAGATGTGGTTGCACAACGGTTAGATAGACTTCGTGAAATGGTTAGAAAAAAAGAGGAGATTCTTTCTCTTGAGAAAAGGTTAGCTGAACTTAACAGTCCTGTTCGAGAGCGTCACCCTGCCGGTGCATGCTCGTCACGTGACATCGAAGATTCTTTGCCATCGTTTTCTGGCGACGATGATTTTCCCATCAAAAAGTGGATGGAAAACGTTGAAGAAGCAATGGTCACATACCACCTAAGTGAATCAGAGGGGTTCATTTACTTTAAGAGGCTGCTCAAAGGTACTGCTAGACTATTTCTGAGGTCTAAATCATTTCGGTCATGGAGTGAGCTTAAGGCTGCTCTAATGTCTGAATTTCACCATCACACAACAGCAACAGACGTCCATAATACGTTGCGAAACCGAAAAAAACGTAAAGATGAAAATTATCAACAGTATGTCTTAGTTATGCAGGAGATAGCATCTTCAGCCGAGATCGATGAGCAAGACGTGATTGCGTACATAATTAAGGGCATCCCAGATTCTGTTTTTAACAAACAGGTTATGTTAACCGCAAACACCATCGCTGAGTTGAAAGCAATTTTGCGAAAGTACGAAAAAATGAAGGCTGATATGCAACCAACGACAACTGGTTACAGCAAACCCGTGCAACAAACAAAACCTTTGCCACGAGACGAAACCAAAATTAAGTGCTATAACTGCAACGAAACTGGGCATATGTCAACCAAGTGTCCAAGGCCGCGCAGAGAAAAAGGTTCTTGTTTTCGTTGTGGAAAGAAGGGGCATGTTGTGACTGATTGTCCCCAAAAAACATCTGTTCTGGTGGTTCAAAATCGAGAAGAGCCACAAATGTCTACATTGTTGACTGATTTCCATGGAGTTCTGGAGTTTGAGTTCGAGACTGGAGGTGTGCGATTGCGCATGCATGTGATGGCTATTATTGATACCGGTAGCCCCATAAGTTTCATCCAACAACAATATGTGCCGCCATTTATGATGACATCTTTAGAACCTGCGAATGATGATTTCGTGGGTGTAAACAACTCCAAGCTGGTTATGTTAGGTAAATTGTTATGTAGTGTTAATTTTAATGGTAGTTATGTTAATGTATCTCTTTATGTTGTTTGTGATAAAACTATGCAAAATCCAATCGTCTTAGGTCGTGATTTTTTACAAAAGACAAATGTTAAGCTTATGATTGAAAAAACAAAAGAAAAATCAATAACTAAAGATGTAATAAATTTAAACGATAAAAATGAAAATGATGTTAAAAATGTTGATGATTTTAGCAAAGAAATTTTAAAAATTGATACATGCGATAGCCGCGATGATAATATTTCTTTAAAAATTAACGGAAATCTATGTTATGAGGAAAAAGTAAAGTTAAAAAGTTTAGTTTTCGGGAGTATTTCAACAAGTTCAGAATATTCGGATAATTATGAAATGAAAATTATTTTAACAAACGCGAACAGTTTTTTCAATTGTGCTCCAAGACGTTAGCCGTACGCGCATAAGGTTGAATTGCAAAATATAATAGATGAGTTGCTTGAAAATAATATTATCCGCGAGAGTAATTCCCCTTACGCATCGCCAATAGTGTTGACTCGGAAAAAGACAGGTGAAATTCGTCTTTGTATAGATTTTAGGCAGTTAAATAAAATCACGGTTAAGGATAACTTTCCACTGCCTTTAATAGAAGATCATCTTGATACACTGCGTAATAAAAAATACTTTTCGCTTCTTGATCTTAAAAGCGGTTTTCATCATGTGAAAATGGCTGAAGATTCAATTAAGTTTACATCATTTGTAACTCCTCTAGGGCAATTTGAATATCTGCGTATGCCGTTTGGGCTGAAAAACGCCCCTTCAGTTTTTCAACGCTACATAAATAAAATTTTCAAAGATCTTATAACATCAGGAGAACTTTTAATTTACATCGACGATTTGTTGATTGCTACAGAAACTAAGGATGAGCATTTTAAGGTTTTAAAAAAAGTTTTGGAGGTTGTATCTGAAAATAATTTGCAGTTACGTCTTGATAAATGTATGTTTTTGTACGAAAAAATTAAATATTTGGGGTATGAGATATCTGCGAATGGAATAGGTCCTAATTGTGATGGCTTGAAAGCTGTTGAAAATTTTCCAATACCCGCAAACCAAAAGAAACTGCATTCATTTTTAGGCTTGTGCTCATATTTTCGAAAGTTTATTCAAGACTTTTCGCTTTTGGCAAAACCTCTTTACGATCTAATTAAAAAAGATGCACAGTTTGTATTTGGCGAAAAACAGTTAGAGATTTTTATGCAATTAAAAGAAAAACTTCTTAATGCTCCGCTTTTGAGCATTTACAATCCTAACGCCGGCCGATACCGAACTTCACTGTGACGCCAGCAGCTTGGGTTTTGGCGCTGTACTACTCCAGCGTCAAGATGATAAACAACTTCATCCGATTTTCTTTTTCTCAAAACGATCAACTGACCAGGAGTCCAGGTATCATTCATATGAGTTAGAAACGCTCGCGATTATTTATGCGCTTAGAAGATTTCGAATCTATTTAACAGGCATCCGATTCAAAATAGTCACTGACTGTAGGTCACTGACTCAAACTCTTGACAGAAAGATTTTAAATCCTCGAATCTCTCGTTGGGCTTTGGAGCTCCAGGATTTTGATTATGTTATTGAACATAGAGATGGTAAGAGAATGGGTCATGTGGACGCTTTGAGTAGGTGTCACAACATTTTAATCGTCGAACCTGAGTCTTTTGAACACGCTCTTGCTTCATCGCAGCAAAAAGATCCAACTATAAAAAGTTTAGTCGCGATGTTAGAGAAGAGGGAGAGTCCCACTTACGAACTCATTAATGGGCTTGTTTACCGAAAGATAAACAAAAAAGTATTCTTTTATGTTCCATCTATGATGGAGAGAAATGTCATTCAAACACACCATGAAAACTTATGTCATCTTGGTGTTGAAAAATGTTTTGATTTTTTAAGGAAAACATACTGGTTTCCTAGTATGAAAAATAAAATTAAACTATACATTGCCAACTGTTTAAAGTGTGTACATTTTTCTCCCACAAGCGGAAAAAAAGAAGCTGTGTTGCACAATATCCCTAAAGGCGACAAACCTTTCGAAACGCTTCATGTTGACCATTATGGTCCATTACCAACTTCTGTTAGCAATAAAAAAAAGCACATTTTTGTAATAGTCGACGGATTTTCAAAATATACAAAGCTTTATGCCGTTAAAAGTACGACAACCAAAGAAGTTGTTCAATGCCTTGAATCCTATTTTTCTTTTTATAGCAAACCATCGCGCATCATTTCCGATAGAGGTAGTTGTTTTACTGCTGATGATTTTTCCAAATTTTGTGAAAAATACAGTATTCAACACATAAAGGTTGCTACAAGTTCACCTCAGTCGAACGGCCAAGTTGAGCGAGTTAACAGGTGCTTAACTCCAATGTTATCAAAAGAATCAGAGCTTGATCCAGGTGATTGGATAAAATATTTGAAAAAAGTCGAGTTTGCTTTCAATAACACAGAAAATAAAAGTACAGGTATAAGTCCCAGCATGTTGCTTTTTGGAGTTGCCCAAAAAGGATTTATAAATGATAATATAAAAGAGTATTTAGACGAAAATATAATAGAGCAAGAACCTAGAAATTTAGAAGAGCTACGGAAAACAGCAAGTGAGAAAACTGTTCAAAGTCAAACGCAAAACAAAATTTATTTTGATAAATGCCACAAAAAACCAATTCAGTATAAAATTGGCGATCATGTATTGATAAAAAAACGTTGTGAATACTCCCGGTATAAACAAAAAATTTCTGGCTAAATATAAAGGGCCATATGAGGTCGTTAAAATATTGCCAAACGATCGATATCTTATAAAAGACTTAGATAATTTGCAAATATCTCGTCTGCCGTATGAAGGAGTATGTTGTCCTGAAAATATGAAACCTTATGTACAAACATAAGTTACTTTTGCATGTATCAATATTTAATATCGCTTTACTTTTATAATTTTATTTCAATTTTTTTTTTTTTTATGTATGTATTAACGTATATTTTATATATTTATATCGTTATTTTTTTTTCCAAAAAAAAAATTATTAGTTAAATGAAAACAAATCTTTAAATCAAAAGATATTCAAAAAAAAAAAAAAAAAATCAAATGAAAGAAACATAACATGTATTTAATTCTTTTAATCGAAAGATATTACAAAAAAAAATTTTAAATGTATTTAAATATTTAAATCCGAAGATATCACAAAGGATACTTAAAAAAATATAATGTAAATTTATATGAATTTTTTAAATCAAAAGATAATAATAATTACTATGTAATTTCGCAAAAAATATTTAAACAAGATTTATTGAAACTTAATGTAAATGCATGCGATCGTAAATCGAGGACGATTTACTGTCAGGATGATCGAGTTGTAAGAGATCGTATCTCTTGCGATATGACTTTATAACATACCTAATATTAATTTATAATTAAGTATCTGGCAACCCTTTTACGATCGCAGGCACAAACTAAAAAGCTTTTATAATGTTTTATTCAAAACATAGAATTGTGTATGCATTCAACTTAATCTATTTACTTCAATGTGTTACGGAATTATCAGACGATCCTATGACAGTTTTTATGTATTCCTTTTTATGTTTTACATTATGCTTCTTAAAAGCTTACCCAATTTATTACTGTTTGTTAAGTAAGTTAGTTCAAATAAAGCATTCAAACAATTAAGAAGTCTGGTCTTATTTTATCTTTGCATGTGGCGGTTTTACTTTAATTTAGTTAAAGAGTTTTTTATAAATTGCACGCCTGCATTTATATTTAATTAAGCATGAATCTGCATGTTACAATTGTATGGTGATACCAAACAGGTATGTTTTTTGAAAAAAATCAATATAACGGTTTTTTATAAATCAAAAAAACTGAAAAAAAATGTTACCTCCAAAATTTTACAACCAAAATATGATTTCATCTCTAAAACAATTTTGTGCAACGAAGAATAATGTTTTTGACATCTGATAATTTTAAGAAAAATTTAATTAACCGTTTTTTTTTTATAAAAAAATAAAAATCTAAAAAAAAACATTACTCAAAGTTCGTAAAAATTGAGTATCGATTCAAATATCCTTTCAAAAACTTAAAATTTAGGCTTCAAGCTTATTTTATCTTATAAGAAATATTATTTTCAACATTTTTAAAAATGTTGAGAAAAATCGAATTGACAGTTTTTTTAAGTTAGTTAAAATTGATTTTCGACTCAAACATTTTTTCAAAACTTTGAGATATTGGCTTTAATTTACTTTTTTCTTTAAAAAAAATATTGTTGTTAACATTCAGTAAAATTTTGAAAAAAATCGAATTGACAGTTTTTTCACAAAAAATAAAACTAAAAAAAAACAACACTAAAACTTGGTAAAAATTTAGCTTTTCAAAAATTAAAAATATTGGCTTCAAACTTATTTTATTTCACAGAAAATATTGTTTTCGTAATTTTTATATAAAAATCCAAAATCCAAACTTTTAAGCAAGACAAATCGACAGACGGGATGTTAAGTTATCAGTGTGGGTCGCATTCCAGCCTCTTTTTTATTTGATAGTTAATGTAAACACATACTTTTTATTTCTTTAATTCTTAAAATTGGTATTTCACTTTCATCTATCTTATCAACAAACTGTTATCTTTTTTCAGCCGCGTTTGATGAGTATGGCTTAAAAACATTCGCAAGATGTTCAGCGAAAAGGTTAGCTTTTTCTTTCGGGTTACCGATTTCCATTTCCCATCTTGAGATTTCAAGGGCCAGTCTTGTAACTTCGGTCTTTTCAGGCGCTTGGCTGCTTTCCATAGCGAAAAATCGGTTAAAGCATCAGTCGTTAAATTCCTCAAGAATGTACTGAGTGAATCATTTTTGAATTTTTAAACTTGTTTTTTAATATTGTTGCTTATACGGTAAAACGTTGTTTTATCATTTTGCCATTTTCTTCGAGCTTCGTCTTTTCTCTATTGTTAACTCTCTTCTCTGAAGGATATTTTATTTAATTTTGTTTTCTATTAGAAAATGTTGGAGTACTTTCATCAGCGGCCTGTTGCACATCAGCAATAAATTTGCTCGATTGTATCCACGGGAGATCTTAAATTTATAAAACTTAAAAGTCTTTCTTTAAAATCACTCCAGTTTGTTTTCTTATTTACAAGCTTTGGATTACTTTTTTCTAGTACTTTCGATTCACTTAGTGATAGAATCACTGGAGTATGATCTGATGACAGGTCATAATTACCTTCGACACTAATGTGATTTCTTTTTTCAGATTATGTTTTACGATAACTTACACTTAAAATCTTTGAATTTCCTTGACTTTTGGAGGCTTTATTGTTTGTCAACAGTTCTTGCTGGCTAACAAGGTCAACAGTTTTTGTTTTCTTCCAACCGTTTTCATGGGTTTGGTTATTGTCTTATATTAAATTTTGTATTGAAAGCTAAAAAATTTTACGTAAATGTGGTTTTTAGTGATTTTTGGTCCAAAATTGTTTCAATTTGATTATTGTTTGCAATTGACAGTAAATTGGATCTTAAAAAATGACAGTCCTTAAATCATGATACTCCATAAGCTATATGAAGTGTGAAGGGTATTATTTCCGAAATGTTGTGTAGTTTTTTTCGCTAGTCTTGATTGTCATTAATCAAAAAACATACACCGGTAAAGTAGAGTGATTTCGAATTACTTGATAATATCTTATAGATGATAAATGTCAACACAAAACGATTGCATCAGTCATTGGACACATTCAAATTGAGGTATCAAATAAAATCCGTATGTTATTGTGATTGATTTCAAGATTATTTTTTTTCACAACTTCATAACTTACCCTAATAGCTGGTAACAAAAATATCGAATCACAGAATTTCCCACGGTCAAGTTTCAGTTGATGCGATTTCGTGACGTGCGTGATTATGGTTGACCTGGTGTGTTGAGTTATTTCTAATTTATACAAGGTTCGGTCTGAGTCGTGGGTGTGCTTATACGATTTCGCCAAATCAAAATGAATATTTCAGCAAAGCAGCAGCGCCAGCAGCGGAGCGATGTGAATTTGGGACGATATTTATCCATTCATACCTCGAACTCAGAAATCAGGACGGTGATTTATCCACGAACGTCATATAGTGGTTTTCCCAAAAGGACGACGACAACGATAGGACATCAGAGGACATGTGTGATAATAATAAGAGTTGCTAGTTACAACAGGGGAGTGTTTAAGCACAGAGGAGCAAATATATGTGTTAAGAGTAAGAGTCATATGGATTATTATGAAATAGATTCAAAAAATAGGATAGTTTTATGTAGAGGAGTGTATATTAGGCTTGACAGGCCTTTACCGCACAGGATAGTTGATTGTGACAAATGTGAAGTCGTTTTGTATTTGGGTGTGTTTGGATATACTAAAATGTGTGACTATACAGCTTTGTGGTTAGCGGTCCGGTGGCGATGGAGTCGGTGGTATGGTGACGTTCGAAGTTTTTCCAAGGACTTTGAACATCTATACTCACCTATTTTCAGGACAAGAACGTGCCTTTTCTTATAAAGTAGTGTTGTTTTTGTGTCTTTGTTGAAAAAGTTCCTTAACGTAGGTGGTATCATTTTTTGGCTGTTAGGTATTTGACCTTGTTGAACCTTTGAAAAAGAGTGAGATAAACATAAGTGATGATGATTCGTTTTGTTCTAGAAAAAAGATTATGTGAAACGGTATAGGACGACCGACGAATGACAAGGTTGGTGACATCAATATACCCCAGAAACATCAGGATTAATTTAATCTAAAAAAATGTGTGTCATTCCATTAGGTGTGACCGTGTCGAGTATGGACTATAAATAAACTACATTTTTATTCACTTTCTACTTTATGTGAACTTGGTATAGTTTATTAGGCTTTGTATAACATTTAATTAATTCAAATTGAGAAGACTTTAGTGTTACATCAATTTTTAAGATTGTTTTATTATGTTATGAATTTTATTTAAAAAACTTACATTCTGTATTCTTATATGGAGTTATTGTTTGTGTTTTTATTCAATCCTAAAGTTCACTTGATAAGATCCTTGAGGAAACAGCTCATCCGATTAATTAATTTCACGGTCTTGATAGGACATACGCTTTTATTGGTAAACATTTTGGTAGCCATTTTTCAACTGCTTGAATTTCGTTGATACAGCATAGACTTTAAAGTAAGCAATGACTTGAAATACCTAGAAGTTTTATATTGATAAGACAGAAATTAAACCGCCTAATGGGCTCCATGCTGCAGAAATAATTATCGAAAAAGATCGCTTCTTAAAGGATTCATCGAAAGAAAATTTCAATTTATCTTATTAACAGGGAAATGGGCAAAAGAAACAATAACCTGAAACAAATAAGAACATTTTAGGCATTGAAGTTGGTTGCGTATTGTATATGGCATGGGTTCTGACTTCGATATTAAAGCAATAGATTTGGTAAAATTGAACCTCAATTAACCTGGTGTCCGTTCAGTATATGGTTTTGCAATAAGAGGTTTAATTTTAATATGCAGAAAAAACAAATATTTTTGTATGAAAAATCAATCAGTAATTGAGTAGTTTTTAAGTGTCAAATTTCAAAATATGATAATTTCATAAGTGAAAACCATTTACAATTCTATAGCATAGAGAAACTAATTGATTGAATCTTTCTACAAGAAAAGGCATAACTCAGGTGGGTAGTTCATTAAGAAAAGGACTTCCTTAAATCTTATATTTTCCGAATTGCAGAATATTGAAAAACCAAGCTGGCTAAAAGATGAGGCATCATTGTTATTTCATAGGCTAACAGAACACATAGCTCACCAAACGTTATTTTTTCTCTAGACTTTAAGGACATATAGTAAAATTACAAATACGGAAGCGTCACACTGAAAGAACATCTGGTAACATTATTTAATAATGTTTTTGAGGGGAATCTTCCAGTAGATGAATTTAGGAATACTGTAATATTCACGATACCCAAAAAAGGATACTTGTTGAATACAGCGAACTATCGAGGAATCTCTTTTTTAAATGCAACATATAAGATCTTTACAACAATGTTACAGAAACGACTTACAAGATGGATTACAACGCAAAATGTGCTAAACGAGTATCAAGCTGGTTTTAGATCCGAATGCTCTACAATCGACAATATCTTTGTTCTCAGGAGCCTTTCTAAAAGCTTTTGCATGCAGGGTAAAAATTTGTATATATTTTTAATTGATTTCAAAACAGCTTTTGACACGATCAACTGAAGTGCCTTATTTTACAAATTGTACAATCTGGGATTTTCGTTGAAGTTCGGCTTAATACTCGAAGAGTTGTACATAGGAACACGGGCTGCAGTTTGGAATGGAGCGGAACTTTCGGATTGGTTTACAACTTCGTCAAGAGTGAAGCAGGGATGCACACTAAGTCCTCCCCTTTTTTCGATCTTCATAAATTGATTTCCTTCCTGGAGGAGTTGACTTTGCGGGAGAGCGTATTAAGGCATTGATGTTCGCAGATGATATAGTCTTGTTTGCTCACTTCCCAGAAACACTCCAACTTATGATAAACAAGTTGTTGTTTGTGAAATTTGGTTGTCAACACTCAATAATCCAAGGTGATGATTTTTAAAAGAGGAGGTGGACGAAACGCATCGAATGAAAAGTGGGTGTTTAACGGAGAAGACATTGATTGCATCAAGGAGTACAAATACCTAGCTGTCATCTTTTCGAACAACTTAAACATGGAAAAGCATCTAGTAGAAAAACTGCAAAAAGCAAAAACAGCTATATAGATATAGCATGGAAAAGAGTTTTTATGAACGTCAACTTAACATATAGTATAAAATATAAAGTATTTGAAGCTGCAGCGGAGAGTATTCTTTTATACGGGTCTCAAGTTTGGGGATGTAAAAAGTTTCTCACAGTGGAGAAACTACTAACTCACTACGTCAAAAGAGTATTTCGACTGCCATTGAACACAACAAACTATGTTATTATGCTAGAGACTTGACTTTTACCTCTATTCGTCAAAACTCTAAAACTGCAAGCGGACTATTAACTGAAAGTTTTCAAGATGCCTGATTCCCGCCTGGTCAAGAAAGTAGCTCTTAAAGCAGTACAAAATCAAATAAGCTGACACAGGGAGTGGAATTGCCTCGTCGAAATATGTAACGTGGAGTTCAATTGAAACGTTGGAAGCATATCAAGTTGCAAGGATATCTTATATGATGTGATTTCAAAAGTAGATGAAAAATGTAGAGAAGATTATGTAGCTGAAGCTTCCGAGTCCTTATTCAAAACTATTTATAGAAGGCTGAACCACAATCTTGCTGAAAGAAACTACTTCAGTGATGCAAATAGTGTGAACGAGATTGCAACAATGGTTGGACTCCGAAGCGAACTTATAAGCCTGAATTTCATACCATATAGACCCGAATTACCATTGGAGTTCAGTATGTGCAATCTTAGAGAAAGAGAGGACGTTATCTATTTCGTTGGAAAATGCCCTACTTTAAAGGAAACAAGAATGAGCTTTTTTGGAAGTGACTTCTTATCGGATGAACAAGTTGTTGCCCTTGCTGAATGAAATGAATTTCGGCAATTTGTACAAATATTACAAAATTGCTTTAAGGTATAGATCTAGAATTATGAACAAAGATTTCTGATTTATCAAACAATAATCCACTTAATTAATTCAAACTTAAAGTTGAAAAAAACAAATTTAAATTAACTTCTTTTTTAAATCCACATAAATAATTATAAAAGCTTATTACAATATTTGTATAATTTATGTAAATGTTCAATCTGGCAGACGGCAAATGCCATGGCATAATGATTTTTTTTGTATATATGTAAAAACATTATTGGTAAAATATATATATAATATTCTAATAAAAAATCGAATCTAAATCTAAAACCTAGTAAAATTAAAAAGGAGTGTTTAACCGTACACGACACTATTTTTGACAGGAAGATGTAATGTTTAAGACATCTATACAAAGTTAGGTTGATCGAACAGAGTACGGTTCAATTGATAAAAAAAGAGAAACAAAAAAGAAAAATAATAACGTTCAATTCAGCCTTACCTCTAACTTTCGTATTATGGTAAGGGTAGGAAAGACCCCTTTAGTGTGTTAAAATTATAAAAAATCTAAGATCATAAGTAAACAATAAACAACTTTAACTAAAAACACATCCTGGTTCTCATGAATAAAAAAAAACATTTTAACCAAATATCATAAACCTGCTGTTCTTAAGTAAAAGGCTTAAAAAGACACCCTTAAGCATCAGATATTTGAATAGACTCTTTTAATTTTTATTTCAACACACATTCTAATAACATAACTTTCTTAAAGAGTTTAAGTATTTTGCCTATTTACAAATGTCCTCCTTGCAAGGTAAACCTTTTTTAAATGAACGACCTAACAGGAAAAATGGAATAGTCAGAGAGAGAGAGTATGGAACCTTTTAAAGAGGTATTCTCTTATGATATCGACGATCTTGCTTAAATAAATATCAAACTCACGGTTTCCTATCTCTACGTTAAAAAATGGTGCTAATTTTATATCAGTTGGTTGTTTGTTTTATTTACATCTTGAAGGAGTTACAGCACTTCAACGAGAATTGGGTCACAGACAGAAAGAATTTGCCATTTCTTTACCTACCTACAATTTCCAAACCATATTTCTATTACAAATTCTTAGCGTCAAGTCAACAAAATATGACATCTTTTTCTATAATTTATAATTACTAGTACCAACAACATACATACCTACTTCTAATTCTACTCACTTAAAAGTAAGAGTGACTATAAGTAGCTCATTTTTGTACTACAAAGCAAAAAATACAGCTCATTAGCTTTAAGTTAAACTAGGAACATTAACATTTACCTACACTTCTCTACTCACCCCCCTATTCCTTTTCTAATAAAACACATCGACTGTGCTTCCATCTTTTAAAATGTCAACACATCACTAGTACCTTTAGGTACATATCTAGCTCCAGCTCCAGCTTCATCTTCTAGAAAGGCAAGGGCTTAATGAAATTAATTTTCTTCCATTTTGTCATCGTGTCTCTCATCGTCATCATCATCTGTATTACTGCTGCATTGCATATAGACAAAGGCACACACAGAGAAAACACACAAATTACTAATACTAACAAAATAATGACATTATATTCCTGCTGTGTAGTACAGGGTTGCCACTATGTCAAGCCCATACTTGTTAGCCCAATTTAAAAGTATTTATAACCCAAAATTGAAGACAGAAAAATAGCTCAGTTTTAATAACAAGAAAACAGAAGATAGCTTCTTTTCAATACGAAACAATCTGAAAACTGCAATTAAATAATTGATTATGAACACAGACTCATTGCCCATTAACATCATACATATAGTCCAAAAAAGTAAACTAAACAATATTTGCAGCAAGAAATCGGTGTCGAAAAAATAACCCAAATAATAACCCAATTCCAAATGAAAAAATAGCTCAAATTTAACAGCCTGATTTTTAATTAATAAACATGCTCGATAGATCAATTTAAAAAGATTTTATGCCTAAAATTGAAACCAGAAAAGTAGCTTTACAAAATGGCTAGTCTTCCTACAAAAATCCGGTTGCTTTAGTCAATGAGCTGCTTCGACCGCCCAATTTTAGCCCAAAACTAGAGTCAATAGCCGAAAAATTATCAAAAAATGCCAATTTCAATCAAAACTGTGATAGCTTCAACTAAACATTCAATCAATAAACTTCTTCGATAGTCCAATTTAAACATATTTGCAACCCAAAACTGGAGCGCAAAAAGTAGCCCAATAATAGCTCAATATCAATACAAACACATCAAGTAGCTTAAATTAGATAATTAAGTATAAACAATATCCATGGCGCAATCGAAAAATATTTGAAACTCAAAATTGGAGCCGAAAAGGAGCCCAATAATTGCTCAATTTTAATTCGAACAAATCTGGTAGCATTAATTAACTTATAAATAATGAAAGAAGTTTAATAGCTAATTTTTAGCCCGAAATTGAAGCCGAAAAAGTATCTAAGTATTTGCCAAATTCTAATTCAAATCTTGTAGTTTCAGCAGTTGTCGTTGACATGTAGGCCAGGAATAGATTTGGTATATTAATATCCCAACTATGATTGAACTGTCACACTCATATTGAAGTGTCATTGTCAATTTTGGAAAAAGATAGTCCAAAATTTTCGACGCTCAATCTGGCAAGCCTGTTGTGTAGCTGAATACTCGTCATAATTTCGCTAATTTCACACTAAGCAGAGAAGAGGACCGTATTTCGCTGACTTCATTCAGGATTCTTCATTTACTTTTTTCTATGAATAAGAGTCCTTTTTTATTTTTCTATTTTGCTTCTTCACCCCATTATGCTCTTACTTACTGATTTCTGTCTGTCTGTTTGTCTGTCAGTTTCAGATAAATGGAGAACGAAAAAAAAATTAAAAAGTAAAGAAGGATGAACATGAATTAAACAAAAACGACGACGACATCGACAACGACGTACGACAACGCACAAGGAGAGATAACTGACAAGAAAGACAAACTTTTTCCTCACCCTTCCTCGAGTTTTGAAAAATATGTACCTACTTGATGCATCCTTCAATATGTCCTTAATTTTTTCATTGTTTCTTCTTATTTGTGTCATTTTTGTTTGTTTGTTTTTGTGTCTGTCTTTTTGTTTTCGGAGAATTATAAAAATGGTAATAAATGATAAATAAAGGTCCTTTTACTTCTTGTTAATAAGGGTAAGATATGCATTTGAAATAGAACATAAGATAATAAACAAATCTGAGAAATTTGTCTACCTTTCTAGATTTGATCTGGCACCACCGCCGACGACCGCGCTCCGTTGCTGCTGTGGGGGAAAAAGATAAAAAAGGTCACATAAGTTGTTGAATAAATTAAAAACTTAAATAAGAAAATAACTTAAAGAATAAAAGAATGATAAATTAATCATAAAAGTTTAAAGTACAAAATGAAAGTGTTTAAGAAATTTATTAAGGTCCCTAATTGAAGAGAAGATGAAATTCACCAGTTTTTTTGAAAATATAAAAAGGTTTGTAACCCTTAAATGTCAATTTGACAGCTGTCTTTTAAATATAAGTCTTACGAGTCTTAATTGATCGGTAACATTTTAAAATCTTAAAAATTTTAAGTTTTCCGGACAACTTATTCAACTTAGAAAAACTGTTTAAATGTCAAAAGCATTTATTCCGTGAGAATATGGGTAGAAGCTTTTGGAACTTTATAAACTCAAATTTTGAAGTCGTTTTATTATATTCTTTTAAAATCATGAGATGCACAAATTTAGTACTGACTAACTGACGTTCCATCTTATTTAGTTATTGAAATTTTGACTTATTAACTTGTTACTTTATTGACTTATTGAATCATTGAATTATTGACTTATTGACTTTTTTGACTTATTGATTTATTGACTTATTGACTTATTGACTTATTGACTTATTGACTTATTGACTTATTGACTTATTGACTTTTGACTTATTGACTCAATGAATTATTGACTTATTGACTTATTGACTTACCGACTTATTGAATTATTGACTCATTGACTTATTGAATTATTGACTTATTGACTTATTGACTTATTGACTTATTGACTTATTGACTTATTGACTTATTGACTTATTGACTTATTGACTTATTGACTTATTGACTTATTGACTTATTGACTTTTGACTTATTGACTCAATGAATTATTGACTTATTGACTTACCGACTTATTGGTTAATTGAATTATTGACTCATCGACTTATTGAATTATTGACTTATGGACTTATTGACTTATTGACATTTTTAACTTATTGATTTATTGACTTATTGACTTATTGACTTATTGACTTTTGACTTATTGACTCAATGATTTATTGGCTTATTGACTTATTAATTTATTGACTTATTGGCTTATTCACTGTTTAACTTATTTACTTATTGAATCATTGTCGTATTGACTAATTGATTTACTAATTTAGTTATTTTCTGATTTATTTATTAACTGATTTACTGGTTTCCTGATTTACTATTTTACTGATATACTGATTTACTTATTTACTGATTTACTGATTTTCTGATTTACTTATGTACTGATTTACTGATTTACTGATTTACTGATTTACTGATTGACTGATTTACTGATATACTGATTTACTGATTTACTTATTTACTGATTTACTGATTTATTAATTTATTTATTTATTTATTTACTGATTTACTTACTGATTTATTGATTTATTGATTTACTGAGTTACTGATTCACTGATTCACAGATTCACTGATTCACTGATTCACTGAATTACTGATTGTCTGATTTACTGATTTACTGATTTATTGATATACTGATTTACTGATTTACTAATTTACTGCTTTACTGATATACTGATTTACTGATCTACTGCATTTACTGAATTTACTGAATTTACTGATTCACTGATTCACTGATTTACTTTTATGGTTTACTCAAATACAGATTTATTGGTTTGCTGATTTACTAGCTTACAGGTTTACTGAGTTACTGATTTAATGAGTGACTGGCTTTCTACATCACTAAGAAAAAAGTTAGTATTATCATCGGTTCTCACAATAGGAAGAAAACGTTGTGCTTTGGAGTACTGGAAGAGGCTTCAGCACCCTTGTGGTTGCACGGCTCAGCTCGTCGCGTGGGGTGGTTCTTGCCACCTCCCAGTACACCTCCTGCTCGACTAAACATTAATTTCATTCGTGCCTAAGGTAACTACAAGAAGTAAATGACACAAACCTGAGAACTTTGACGTTATCCTAGAGAAACTAGAAATGTGCTTCGAAATTAAGTTAAAAATAAAATGCACGACTGGGTCGCACGAACTTGCTCCTGTATGCAAAGAGTCTGTTAAAAAAAGTACTTACATGAGATTTAAAAATATACCTGCAAAATAAGTTTGGCTTCAAAGACATAAATGCCATTTGAATTGTCAAAAAAACCGCACGATCTTTGTATATGAAAACCATAGTACTCTCATGAGCAGAAACTTTAAGGGCGACCAGATGCCAAGTCGTTGGCGTGGCGTTAAAAAAGTGGAGAAATTCAGCGGTAGCGAGAGAAAAATATTATTTCCATTCCCATAATAGGCCAGCAGAATAAGGGAGATAATTAATTTTCGACCCAAAAAGTCAACACAATTTCCTTCATTTTATTTGAGTCTATCCTCGTATATGTTTTCACATAAAGAGCTTCCATATGAAGGTTGATGAATTTGTTTTTGTTTTATTTATATCAAAACTTTATATAACAAACAAAATGGCTTAATATTGTATCTAATAAGGGGATGAAACAAACTTTTGCATGCTTAAGTCAGCTGTTTAGGATCTTTTACCGATATTTGTTTTTATTTACATTCATAAGTCTGCTTTTACTTGGGTACGATCTTTGTATATGAAAAATGGTTTCTATTATCAATAAAGCTTCAATGCATTTCATATAGATTCAACTTGTTCCTTAAAAGCTTTTTTCCTTTAGATAGCTTTATAGTAATTTTATATTAGAAGAACCAGGATGGAAAATAAATAAGATAAGAAAGAGGCAGACCATGAATGTTTAAATTGTAAGGCGATCGCCTATTGGTTGTGTAGTTAGGTAGCAGGTAGATGTCTAAAACGACCATAGAATAGTTCATTGGTGTGCTTAGCTTTATGCAGATAGATAGATAAGGACATGTTAATGATGATAATGAAGGAATGATATTGGTGCCTAGAAGGTACATACTACATTCCTTCTTTACTACAAGTTTTCAGCGCTAACATGGAGTTTTTACGTTCAGTTTATTTATTTTGTTAAAGTTTAAAAAAATAACAAGCATACGTACAGGTACAAGAAATTGCTATTCATTGTGTTGTTTAAGGTCAGGCTTTTGAGCGTTTTGGATTTTAGTTATGAAGTGATACGTAAGCAGTAGTTGTAGAAGTTGTATGCACGTAATACCTTTATAAGTAGGTAGGTAGTAAACATTATATACGTTGAAAAGGGGATTCTAATAGAAAATACTTTTTCTGGTCCGTTTCTTTAACTTGTACTAAGTTTATATAGGTAGGCGAGGGAAAGTAAATCATGTGTGAAACAACCTTATTCGTAAAGAATAATATTTTAAAATCACATATACAAAGTTAATAAGATAATACTTCTTGATAGACACTTTAAAATAGACTGTTGATTAAATATATCATATGTATTCGTTAATCCGATACAGTTGCGCTACATGGGCGGCCATTGTTGGTATTTACAATAATTTTAGTTATAAAAATACATAAATATGTACCAAATGCACTAATTTAGATAAAAGCTAGGAATGTAATTACAATTTTGTTAAAATAATGCGCTCTTTCGGGCTCATGCACAGTTAAAATATTAAAAAAAAAATATTTTAAGATTCAAAATTTCGCCCGAAAAATAAGTTTGTCTTCAAAAATTTAAATGCCATTTTATAAATAAAAAAACATTTGATTTTTCAAATTTTTTTTTTGAAAATCGTTAGAGCGGTTTTTTTTTAAGTTAATTTTTTATATATAAAATTTTTCAATTTTGTTCTAAAAATATTTTTGGTACGCAGTTGTTTAGAGATTGCTAATATACGATATACGTTTGAATTTCGTAAAAAAATGTTGACCCGTTTTTGAGATATCGAATTTTGAAAAAATGAAATTCAATATTTTTTTAAAAATCCAAATAACAAAAAATTGCACTTTTGATAATCAAATATTGTTAAAGCAATATAAGAGCTTATTCAGAAAAAAAATTATTGAAATCGGTTTATAAGTTGCTGAGAAAATTAAAAAACAAAATAACGGTTCTATGAGCGGTACCTTTCCTGAGCAATACAAAAATTTGTTTTTCTTATTAAAAGCAGCCAAATTAAAAAATAAAATTTTAGAGAAAATTTAAAGAAAATTTATCGGTTTGTTTTTGAGAAAATTCAAATTTTCGTTTTTTGACCAAAAAAATTGTATGGTGGCCACTGTTAGTTTTGATCTTAAAAAAAAAATGAAAAAAACGCCTAACGCGAATCTGCTCAAAACCTTAACTTCCAAGTTTGAACTCAATACACCCAATGGTTTAGGCTGTAGGAGCGTGGACAGACAGACAAAACCGACCGGACGGAATCGCGGGACCCACTTTTTTCGACTTCTCTAACATGGTAATATCATGTTTGATTAAAATCTCGAGTTCGAAATTTTGCACGAATGCAAAACTTGCCATATAGTTCCTATATGTCGCAAGTAAAAAATGAAAAAAAAAAATGAATATGACTAATCTAATATAATAATAAAAAAAAAACTTCACCAAAAAAATTAATAATACTGATAAAAATTAATAAAAAGAAACTATAAAAAAAATTAAAAGAAAACTAAGACTTAAATAAAAAAAATCTAAAAATGTAAACTTATTCTTCCTAAAGCACCTTTTTCTAACCCCCTTAAATATCGTCACACTGAATCCCAAACGTTCGTCTGATGTTACTGACGAAAGTCTGGACAGCCCGTCCAAGTATCATGAAAATACTTCCTTCGCTATTTCTATGGTCGAATGTAGCGGAAATAGCCCCAAAAATGGCTCAACCAGTCACAAATTCTTCCGTTTCGAAAGTTAGTCTGTCATGTCAAAAGAAAATTCAGAGACGCATCTGGAAGGCCTTACCAAGCCTCCACAAAGCACTAGCTTTTTAAATATTAAGACATCCCTCGTTTTTCCGGATACTTATGGACGGTATTCAATTATGATCATAAGTGACTTCTATTGACAACAAATAACGGTTGACTCGCAGGAGAGAAAACTTAAAAGTTTCTCTATTTCTTGCGCTATGTCTGAAGCGTGTAGTACCCGTGGCATGATGGTTAGTGCGTTGGACTGTCATGCAAGGGATCTAGGGTTCAATCCCTGCCTGTGCCACCTTAATTTAAAAAAAAAAATTAATTTTCACGGGTACTGCCTCTTGCGAGGAATTGACAAATCCTTCAAGAGTAATTCTTGTCATGAAAAAGTGCTTTCTCAAAAACTAGCCGTTCGGATTCGGCCTTAAATTGTAAGTCCCTTCCATTCCTGACAACAGTACTCGCACACAGGAATGGTTGAGAGTTGTAAGTCACTAGGCCCTGGTTCACAACGGACTGTTGCGCCACCCCATTTGATTTTTTGATTTTTGATGTCTGAAGCGTGGGTAACTTATGATTATATGTGTTGAAGACCTTCAAACTTGACAATTTTATTGAATGAAGGTATAAAACAGTTAAAAAGTAGATATGTCAATTTAACTGTCACAGAAAGAAGTGTTGCCAATTTAAAGTTTTCCTATTAAAAACGAGCACTATTTATGCTATTTAACAATATTATTGGGATCTTCAAGGATATGATCAAACCGTTTTGAGTTTTAAATATTATTCAAAGTCCGTTCCATAATAATAATCTTGTAGTCTCATACATCGAATTCGTACTACCAAAAGTGTATCTGGGCCATTTATTTTCTTTCCAACGAATTTTACAAGAAGTATTTTTAAATTATGTCAAATATTTTATTCAAAAAACCGATTCACACTCAATTCAAAATTTTAAATGAAAATACAATTTATGTTCTCTCTTTATCTACAAGACACCTCCCACCGCCTTCGCCGAACGCTGAACAGTTTGGTTTGAATAATATTACAGTCTGGCCCTATATCCCAACGATGTCGAAGCATAAAGCACACCATTAGATTTACATAAATAATGCATCCGTTGCGGCTCAACTCAGTTCATTCCTTAGGTTCCATATGTGAGCTTTCAGTTTTGTGAACACCTGCCACTATTTTACAATTTTCAAAAAAAAAAAAATATATAAATCGAGGCAGATATAATGATTTCCTGTTACTACCAGCAGTTAACAGAGCACGTATATTATTATACCCGTATAGGAGCCTTTTTGCATCAAACCAATATGATGGCGACGTGATTGAGTGCACAAGGATATTCCCATGCAAATAAATTTGCTCCTAAATGTAATCCCTGTCTGTTTTTCTATGAAATTCCTTCCTTTAAAATAACACCATCAAAAGGACGAAGGACGAAAGAGTGAAGTGGAGTGGAGTGTATATGTTATTTTATATGATGTATAGATAAAAGGAATGATGATTCGCGAGCGTGCTCAACTCTTCAATTTATGATCGCATATCGATGGGAATTATCCTGTGCTCTTCGTGCAGCAGTATGATGCACATTCTCGCTCAGGATACATATGAGTTCGGCACGTTTTTCGTCCTGTCCGCATGTAACGTCCTGTACAAGTGTACATGGATCCTTTAAAGGCTTGCCTCGCTGCTGTCAGGTGATTTATATGCCAAAGTGTCAGGCGGATCTGACTGAATCCCTTTGCCGCACCTCGCTACACTTAACAAACCGGTAGCAGGATAAAGCACCATTTTCCTGGTTTTGGTTTTTTGGGTATAGAGTGCTATGTGCGAGTACAGTTAAGTATAATGATGGTGATGGTGATGTTGGGCGGACGCAAGGATCTGCCTGTCATGTCAGCTTTACTTAAAAAGAGGATTTATCTGTTTTATTGCATATATACAGTTATTTAATGTATTCACAAATGATTGTGTATTACTTTACGTTTGTACGTAAGTAAAGCTATGAGACGAGAAGTATAATGTGTAACACAATAAGTTACACGTTCCAAATTTTATGTAATTTTCCTTTTTTTTTCTTATTACAATCCACTTTGAATTTTATTTATTTTCGTGTTTTATTTTGACTTGAAAATTTCACTGCCGACAAGGTGGCGGTATGACAGGGTGGCGGTAATGGAAGAGGTAGTGGGCAGGCGTGGCAAAATGGGTGGTTGGATGAATGTTAATGCGTTTTTTTGTAAACCTGTTACGATGTGATTGATTGATGATATCATTTAGGGAAATGAGGTCATACATTATATTGAAGGAGTAGGTTTACATAGGTATAGGACAGGTACCTACATGCATATAGCTTAAAGGTATTTAAATTAAATCCACAACCCTGATGGGATGTGTGTGTTTTTTTAAGATTCAACTCTCTGTTAAATATAATTTGGTAAGTTATGATTCTTTTCTTGAATCCCTTGAAGTTCATTTAAAGCTTTAAGAAATGTTAAAGCTGAAAAAGGAGGGTAGCCAAAATGTCATTTAAAGATCTGTAATAAATGGTCGAGGTTTTCGAGGTGATAAACCAAAATAGTATGAAATTTTTGGCAAGATTTCTTTTGTTCTAAAAGAGATTTTTTTTTTAAATTTTACTTAAAGCTAAACACATAATTTATATAAAAAGAAAAAAATTAAACCCACATTTATTTGTTCTCAAGATATTCGAGTCAAAAATCAATGTCTATCAAGTTATTAATGGTTTTCCAATAGAGAATGGTTAATTTTGACAGCTTGTTGTGGCCATATTGTTTCTTTTAATTTCTGTCAAAATAAATTTTTGAGCCAGTGACTTAAGTCAAATCATCTTGAAGAGTAACAGCGGCAAGCAGCACGTGCTAATGACAACACTTTTTTATCAAAATGGGGTTTTTCTAGTGGCAACGCTGCGGTCCTTGTGCCCTTTTAATGTGGTATATTGTAGTCTTTCCAATTCGACTATTCAACGTTTAGTGGCAAAATTTGACTCCACAGGCTCAGTGAAAAATCAGCCAATAATCTTGAATGAAACGCAATATTTGCCGAAAACATCGCTGATGTTCGCGAAAATGTGCAGAAAAATCTGAAGCAGTCAATTTATTGTCACACACAAGAACTTGGCCTGTCGCAGACCATAACATGTTGAATTTTGCGCCATGAATTGGGCCTCCGCCAATATTAAATCCAACTGACTTGGTAGGTGAAACGTGAAACCAAAAAATCATACGTAGCGTCATGTATTCAGTAATTGGATTTCGGAGCAATACGAAGTTGCTCCTATTTTTGGTCGAAAAATCATCTTTAAGGCCCAATTTTAAATTAACGCGTACGTGAATATAAAAAACAGCTGAATTTAGGATGACACCAATCGACGCAAAATTCAAGAGGAGCCAATGCATCCAAATGAACTTACTGTTTGGTGTGGATTTTGGGCTGGAGTCATCTTCGGTCCGTACTACTGCGAAAATGATGCTTATCAGGCCATCACAGTCAAATGCTATCGCTCTAGGTTGATGATCACCAACTTCTTGTGACCTCAATTGGATGATATGAAAACCGAAGATTTGTATATAGTTTCAATAGGATGTTGCTACGTGCCATACAGTGAAAGGCAAAATCGATACTCTACGAGATCGATTTTATGGCATGGTTATCTCGGGCCAAAGTGACGTGAATCGGTTACAAGATGGTGTGATTTGATCCCTTTAGACTTTTCTTATGGGGCATTCTTAGAGGGTCGAAACGAATAAGCCACAAACAAATGCGGTCCTCAAAGATATCAAAATCGATGTTATCAGTCAAAACAAAGTTTCGGGCAGATTTATAAAGTAAGGTCAATCTTGGGCAAAGCTGTTAAAATTGAACCACTCCAAAAATCTAAAGTTGTTCCGCAGTGCAAACGTTGCCAAGCTTTTGGTCATACCCAAAAATACTGCCCGAGAGTTTGCTTGTGTAAAGTGCGAAGGAAAACATGCAACTAAAAATTGTCCTATGAGCAAAGATCAGAAAGCAAAATGAGTGAACTGCCAGGGTAATCACCCGGCAAGCTAAAGAGGCTGCCTAGTTGCCTACAAATTCCAAGAGTTCAGAAGCAAAAATACATCTGCTGAAGACAAACCTAGAAACACAGTAAATACCGATTTAACTGCTGAAAACAATACTAAGAAGGAACCGCCTAAAAAGGCTATTCAAATAAAAGCGATAAAAAGAAATCCTATTCTCAGATTGTTAAAAATGTGCGGAAGAATGAAGAGACTTCCATAAAAGAAATGCTCCAACTTATTCTTAAAAAAAAACAGCTAAGCGCAAAAGTCACTCTTAAAAAACAATGATGGACAGAACACTTAAAATCGCTACTTGGAATGCAAACGGTCTTATACAACATTCATCCGGATTAAAAATCTTTGTAGACCTAGAACATATCGATATCATTTCTCCAATGGGCAAAGTCTAGATAATGTAATAGAAAGCTATTCATATTACCACTCTCCACATCCAGCTGACAAGGCAAGAGGTGGAACGGCGATTCTTATAAAAGAACGCTTAAAACATTATGAAGTAACCAAGTTTACTAGTGAAAAAATGCAAGAAACAACTATTAGTATTGGTTTGAAAAAGAAAGAGTTTAAGATGGCAGCTCTATACTGCCCACCAATTCGCTCCCCGACAGAAGATGACTATTCAGATCTATTTAATCTTCTTGGGCATAACTTTCTTGTTGGCGGAGACTTCAATGCGAAACACACACATTAGGGTTGTAGACTTATATCAACAAAAGGCAAACAACTTCTTTAAGCAGGCCGTAAATACTATTGCGTATTCTATTCCTCCACGTCGCCAACTTACTGGCCTTCCGATATTAACAAAATACCAGACCTCATTGACTTTTTCGTAGCTAAACGAATCAAACGAAATCACATTAGTGTCGAAGGTAATTATGACCTGTCATCAGACCATACTTCAGTGATTCTATCCCTAAGTGAATCGGAAGTACTAGAAAAAAGTAATCCAAAGCTTGTAAATAAGAAAACAAACTTGAATGATTTTCAGTTTTATAAATTTAAGATCTCCCATGGATACAATCGAGCTGATTGACCATGAACTGGAACAACTTATTGCTGATGTGCAACAGGCCGCTGAAGAAAGTACTCCAAAATTTTCTAATAGAAGACAAAATGAAATAAAATATATTTTAGAGATAAGAGAGTTGACAATAGAGAAAAGAAGAATCTCGAAAAAAATGGCAAAATACTAGATTTCCAGATGATAAAACAACGTTTAACCTTATAAGTAATGGAAAGCAGCCAAGCGCCTGAAAAGACCGCAGTTACAAAACTCGCCCTTGAAATCTCAAGATGGAAAATGGAAATCAGTAACCCGAAAGAAAAAGCTTACCTTTTTGCTGAATATCTTGCGAATGTTTTTAAGCCATACTCATCAGACGCGGCTGAAAATGGCTTACGGTTTGTTGATAACATAGATGAAAGTGAAATACCAATTTTAAGACTTAAAGAAATAAAAAGTATGTGTTTTCATCAACTTTCAAATAAAAAATCACCAGGTTACGATCTAATTTCTGCTCAGGTTATGAAAGAAGTGACATTGAAAGCCTTCATAAAACTCCAATATATAATAAATGCATGCCTTGAGCACCGGTAGGTCCCGCACCATTTTAAAATTGCTGAAGTAATTGTATTACCAAAGCAAGGTCAACCATCTACAGAAGTGATTGGCTTACAGACCAATATCGCTTATACCAATTATGGCAAAAGTTTTTGAAAAAACTGGTTCTGAAGAGACTTAGCAAAATCATAGAAGAAAGAAGGTTAATCCCAAACCATCAGTTTGGCTTTAGAAATAAACATTTCACGATAGACCAAGCACTAGAAGAAAAACAAGTATGTTCAGCTATTTTCTTAGATGTTGCTCAAGCTTTTGACAAGGTTTGGCATGAGGGACTTGAGTACAAACTGCAAAGGGATCTTCCCAGGCAGTATTTTGAAATATTAAAATCGTATGTAAATCTCAGACTGATTGTATAGAGTAAGGTACGATCAAGAATACTCAGAATTGAAGATAATAGAAGCCGGCGTACCACAAGGAAGTGTCCTAGGTCCTACCCTGTTTTTACAATACACAAGGGATATTCCAGTTGGTGTGACATAATGGCTACTTTTGCTTATGATACCGTAATTTTGGAACCCGACAAATGTGTCTCTAAGGTAGCAGTAAAACTTCCAAATGCGTCGACACAGTGAGAGCTTGGACCGAAAAATGGTGTATCAAACTCAATGAAACAAAATCTTCACATATAAACTTAACAAATAAAAAGATAAACATTATTCCAAAATTCATTAATATTCAAGCTGTACCTTACGTCAATACGGCCAAATACCTTGGAATGAGTTTGGATGCAAAGCTTAAGTGAAAAGAGCACATCAAAAAGATTAGAGAAGAACTAAACTTGAAATGTAGTAAAATATACTGGTTACTTTGTAACAACTATGATTTATCAATACAAAACAAAATAATGCTATATAATCAAATTCTTAAGCCTGTTTGAACCTTTGGAATTCAATTGTGGGGCTGTACAGAGAAATCAAATACCAAAATCACCCGAAAATTCCAAAAGAAAGTCCTTCGTGGAAAAGTTAATGCACCTTTGTACATAAGAAATACCGATCTACATCGTGACTTACAAATAGAAATGGTTACAGAAGTTGTTAAAAAATTCGCTGTATCGCACAACCAAAGACTGCAAAATCATATTAATTCTGAAATGGGGTCCGTCTTGAATATAAGAAACCATGTTCGGAGATTAAGAAGAACCAAGCCTCATGAGCTAATGGTCTAAAAAAACATGGGAAAGTATTAAAAGTTTAAACTTCCCCCAAAGTGATTGTACAAAGTTAAGAAAGAAAAATCGGAAGTCGATCCTGGTCCTGATGAAGAGAAGGTTTTAGTGGTTAAGAGTCCAACACTAATTGGCGTCGAATACTGCCAAGTATGTTTTGAAGAGTTCCCCCTGTCAAAAAAAAAATCAGTCAAATTCAGTTTGATTTATGTGCCGAAGTTATCAAATGCTGGAATGCTTGTCAATCAACAACGCTTCGGCGGAGATTTAAGCGATGTTATATTTTAACACATAATGTCATTGATGGGGCTCTTTAAGAAAACACTTTATGTTTATATTTTATATACAACTTGTTTTATTCAATTTTAAAATCAACCCGCTTTTAATAGAAAATACCTTCAGAAGTAAAAAAAAAATTAAAGGTGTTTTAAAATGTATCAAATGCTTACAACAATACTGTCGACGTACGACTTTCAAGGTCCCTGAAATCTAAGAACCTGATTTTTAGAAAAACAAGCATCTCTCTTGAATCCACGGATTTAAATTTTAGGGACCATGAAACTTCGAAAAAGTTTAGGGTTTTGATTTTGACAAATCGGATAATAACTCTCAATGAATTATAAAGTAATAGCTCCCATTTTGTGTGTGGAAGAGCGTAAGTTTAATACTGGATAGAACCTTAAAAGTTTATTGTTTTAATCAACTAGATGGCCTGAAAATCTTCGTTTCATCATTCTTTTTGTAAATAGATGTGTAGATAAAAGTATGGCGCTTCAGGAACAAACATTGATACAAATTCTTTAAACAAATTCAAAAATGTGAAGACAAAATTACGTATACGCCCAGTATATCGTTTTTATCATTGTGTATTTTTTAATTGTCATACCCGTGGCATGATGGTTAGTGCGTTGGACTGTCATGCAAGGGGTCTAGGGTTCAGTCCCTGCCTGTGCCACCTTAATTTAAAAAAAAAAAAATAATTTTCGCGGGTACTGCCTCTTGCGAGGAATTGACAAATCCTTCAAGAGTAATTCTTGTCATGAAAAAGTGCTTTCTCAAACTAGCCGTTCGGATTCGGCCTAAAATTGTAGGTCCCTTCCATTCCTGACAACAGTACTCGCACACAGGAATGGTTGAGAGTTGTAAGTCACTAGGCCCTGGTTCACAACGGACTGTTGCGCCACCCCATTTGATTTGATTTGTATTTTTTAATTACAGAATTAATTTACAGTACATTTGAAACAAATGGTAGTGGCTTCTTTTTGATGTTTCCGTAAAATTTGAGGTGATCACTTGCAAAAAGACTTTTCGGAGGTAAGACATTTCTTGAAGTTTTTATTGATTTTGTCTGTCTATCCGACACTTAAAACTGTTCCAACATTTGATGAGGTGGATTAAACTTTTTTGCACGTCTTTCTATTGAGTTAGCACCACTAACCCTTTACATGGTTATCTGTCTCTTGAGAAATAAAAACATTTTCAGAAGTCAATTTCTCTAACCCTTTTTTGAGAATTCAGTACACAAACTAGCAGACAGGCAGGCACTAAAACATGTTTTTATTTTTCGAAAGTCCTATGGAATCAATAAAAAGTTTAAACATTCTAAAAAAAAAAATAATGACTCCCTATGTACTGAAGCTAAATTAATCCACATTACCAATTTCACTTTGGAAGAAATATACATACATTGTGTCCCCAAGAGAATAACAGCGGACGAGTGTGACTGCCAATAAGTAAAGTATTTTCACTCTCACACCTTCTCCGACTTTATGTAAGTTAACTCGCTTATTCAGAAGAAGGTGTTAGCGGGAGAGTGTATACTCGTTTAAGGTAACTTTTTTAAGTGTCAGAAAAAAGGAATGTTTCGATGCGATATGAAATTGAATCCGGATCGAATTTAAATCCCATGTGGGAAAGTGTGTATATCGAGAAAAAAAACACTTAACACTAAGCTAAGTGTGTAATATTTGTGTAAAGGTACAAGGTGGTGAAAAAGAGACTACCTATCATGAAATAGTCAAAACTTTTCTGTTGCACTTGAACTACATATATCCCTTTGAAAATGACCAAAAAAACATCCACCATATAGATATTAGGGTACATTTTTAGGGATTGAATATTTTTTTTAAAAATCAGAATTTATTTAGCCTCCTTGTCTTGAGATTTATTTGAAATACAGCTCAGATGTCCCACGCAATGGTATTTAAAAGCCTTTAGAAAAAGCTTATATCTAAAAGCATGAAGTATAAGCCGAAAACAAAAGTCACCATAAGTCACGCTTCTGTGATTCTAAAATAAAATTTTGAAGTAGGTTTTGACCCACCCTGTTTTTGGCAACAACACTTAAAATATCTTTTATGTGGAGGCACTTCTCGAATATCAGATAAAATTGGCCGACTGCCAGGATGCACATCCTTTGGGATTTTATACCCATTGATTGTTACAATTTCGTTTGATCGGTTCGTATATCGTTCGGTATACTTTTATATGGAAGTGAAAGCAACACAATGCTCTTGGTTATTGTGTGTGTTTTGTATAGAATTTACATTCACAATGCAAAATCAATTTTCACGCCATTGTGAATGCATTATTAAGCACCGTACTGACGCCACCATTTACTGCAACTGAATTCCTATATTCATGTGTGCATATAAAAGCGTACTATGTGTATGGGCTAGGTCAGGGATCGGGATGATTTAACTGAATTTATCTGAGAATTTCAGGTAGAAGATGAAAGCAGGAAGCTAGAACACAGAACACAAGCATTTGCATAATGTAATGTCAGGTTTAAGGACTCTCTGTTACATATCAACGAAACGGTACTTAGTCTTATCACAGCTCTTCCAGTAAACCTATTATTTAACATGGGAGATTAACAACTCTATTTACATATAGGGAGAAAGTAATGTCTTCACCTGACTCGCATGGAATGATATAGAAGATGAATGCTCCTTGGGATTTGAAATATAGGTTCCAAGTTCTCTTGATAGCTATGGAGAAAGATATAGTTTTTGTGGTGGTTCCTTGAAACATGCAGCATAAATTAAAATAAATCTGGTTTTAAAGGTTTTTTTTTCTTGGCTGCAAAATTGCAATTTTTTGATGGGCTTTGATGAAATTAAGCTCCAACAATTTTGAAGAATTGTGAGATAGATTGCCAAATCTTTAATCAATATCTTGAACAGTCAGTTTGAATATTTTTTGTTTGATACATTTTTTTAAAAATCTTGAGAGGTTTTACCTGCCTTTTATAAATCTTAATAAAATGCCGTATTCTTTTATGAAAACGCGTTTTTTGTTGTAATTAATTTGTTTTTGAAACAAATTCGCAATTTAAACATGGCTATCATATTAAGTTTTTGAAAAGTATTGTACAAATATAAAAATAATGTTGGAAACGGGTACAGATAGTTTATAAAAATCAAAATCAAAACTGAAGGTTAACTCCTTAACCTATTTTCAAAGTTATAAAATTATTAAATTCAAGATTTCTCAAAACGTCCTATTAAGTCAGACGAAGAGTCATTACTCATGAAAATTTTCAAAAACTACCAACGATATTAAAACGAACAAACTGTATCTAAAAATTTTTTGAACTTTACAAAGCTATTATAAAATGTATAAGAGAGAACTTTGTTGCGTTTAACACTGCCCTAAATATAAATCTTTAATATTTTTAAAAAGTCATATAAAAAACCTGAAATAGAAAATAGTAGAAAAATTATTATAAGGTGAACTTAGAATTCAGGAAAAAAAATCCTTAAAAAAATGCTATAAAAACAAACTTAATTTTGTCAACAAGTGAATTAAGTTTCGAAACAAATATCCTCGCATAAAGTAAAAACAAAATGATAATCATTTCAAAAAAGGGAACTAACGATTTTTCAAAAATTATTATGTTAATTATTTTATTAATTTCCCATAGGAAGTTATTGTAATGGGTACGATTTGTCAAATTGAAAATTTTGACATTTCTAGACGTTTCAATGTCCCTAGAGTCGAAATAAAAGATTTTTAGAAAGATGTCTGTGCGTGCGTGTGTACGTACCTTCGCGACGTTTTTTTCGTTGTCCATAGCTCAAGAACCAGAAGAGATATCGATTTCAAATAAATTTTGTTATACAGATAATAAGGCAGCAAGATGCAGAAAGGGTTCTCAAGAAAATTGCGTGGGTGTTTTTTTTTTTACCATAGCAGTTTGAAAAAAAAGGTGAACATTTTGGTTAATCCTAAATATCTTACGAACCAAAAACGCTAGAGACTTGAATTAAATTTTATATAATATATTGTAACCCGATTTTAAAGAAGTATGTTTTTTAAGAAAAAAAAAAAAAACAATTTTACGCTTTTTTTTTATAAATAAAAAAAAACTGAAAAAAAAAATGTTTCACCTCCAAAATTTTACGACTAAAATATGATTTCATCTTCAAAACAATTGTTTGCAACAAAGAATTACGTTTTTTGACATCTGATAAAATTTTGAGAAAAATCAAATTGACAATTTTTGTACAAAAAATTAAAAACTTAAAAAAAATTTAACAAAAGTTGGTAAACATTTTTTTTTTCGGCTCAAATATCTTTTAAAAAATTTGAAATATTGTCTTCAAACTAATTTTATCTTATAGGAAATATTGTTTTCGATATTCAGTAATTTTTATATAAAAATCCAACAGTTTGGTAAAAACTGATACGAGTACATATAGACACACTTTTAAGCAAGACAAATCGACAGACGGGATAGGAAGTTATCAGTGTGGGTTGCATCCCAGCCTCTTTTTAAGAGTCATATTTAAAGACCTGAAACAGAAAATAGTAGAAAAATTATTAAAAGCTGAGCTTAGAATTCAGGAAAAAATAATTCCTAAAAAAAGTGACATGAAAAACGAACTTAACTTTGTCAACAAGTGATTAAAGTTTCGAAACAAATATCCTCGCATAAAATAAAAACAAAATGATAATCATTGCCAAAGTAAATTACGGATTTTTCAAAAATTATTATGTGGCTTTTTTATTATTATTTTGTATTCCAAATTGTTTTTTTTCGATTTGTTGATACATTTTTTCGTCGGCCTTATCTGAAAAATTGGCAATAATATTGGCTTCAAATATATTTTGCTTTACACATAAAAAACTTTTATTAGTAGAAGGGGCTTTCAAATAAGGTGCACGATCGAAGTACGATGGTAATTATTTTTTTCAAGTTCAAAACAGATAAATAACAGTAGATACACATACAAATGTTATTGAAAAAAAATATTTTGTTTGAAAAATTACATTTTGACTGGTCCAAAGTTATAGGGGTCGAACATTTTTTTTTATGTATTTTTAAGGTTTCTTACCTAGAATGACTTAAAAAAACTAAGAAACATCGGCACTAGATAAGCTAAGCTCGGCACAGTATCATTTTTAATTATTTCTTGGGGTCCATTAGTTGGGTGTAATTGCATTGTTAAAAAAGAGGCTCGGATGCGACCCACACTGATAACTCCCCATCCCGTCTGTCGATTTGTCTTGCTTAAAACTTCAAAAAAATGTTCATAACAATATTTTGTGCGTGATAAATGATTTGAAGTCAACATTTTTCTCTGTTCCCTTAGACTTACGAGTAGTCGAAAACAAATTTCATCCAATTCTAGTAGAATTTTTTGAAAGTTTTTATTTCTTATTTAACCATTGAATTTTTGAAGCCAATTAATTCATTTATAACGAATATCAATTTTGCGTACTATTTTCTGTAGATTTAAATTTGTAAAATTGACTGAAAACAATATTTTCTATAAGATGAAATTAGTTTGAAAACAATATCTTTAGTTTTTGGAAAGATATTTCAGTCAAAAATCAATTTTTACTAAGTTTTAGTAATGTTTTTACTTGCGACATATAGGAACTATATGGCAAGTTTTGCATTCGTGCAAAATTTCGAACTCGAGATTTTAATCAAACATGATATTACGATGGTAGAGAAGTCGAAAAAAGTGGGTCCCGCGATTCCGTCCGGTCGGTTTTGTCTGTCTGTCCACGCTCCTACAGCCTAAACCATTGGGTCGATTGAGTTCAAACTTGGAAGTTAAGGTTTTGAGCAGATTCGCGTTAGGCGTTTTTTTCATTTTTTTTTTAAGATCAAAACTAACAGTGGCCCCCATACAATTTTTTTGGTCAAAAACCGAAAATTCGAATTTTCTCAAAAACAAACCGATAGATTTTTTTTAAATTTTCTCTAAAATTTTATTTTTAACTTGGCTTCTTTTTATAAGAAAATCATATTTTTGTATTGCTCAGGAAAGGTACCGCTCATAGAACCGTTATTTTGTTTTTTAATTTTCTCAGCAACTTATGAACTGATTTTAATAATTTTTTTTCTGAATAATCTCCTATATTTCCTTAACAATATTTGATTAACAGAAATTCAATTTTTAATTGTTTGGATTTTTTAAAAAATATTGAATTTTTATTTTTCAAAACTCTATATCTCAAAAACGGGTCAACAATTTTTTACGAAATTCAAACGTAAGACGTATATTTACAATCACTAAATAACTGCATTCCAAAAATATTTTTAGAACAAAATTGGAAAATTTTATATATAAAAAATTAATTTAAAAAAAAACCGCTCTAACGATTTTCAAAATAAAAATTTAAAAAATCAACGGTTTTTTTATTTATAAAATGGCATTTAAATTTTTGAAGAAAAACTTATTTTTCAGGTAAAATTTTGAATCTTAAAATATTATTTTTTTTAATTATTTTTAGTGTGCATGAGCCCGAAAGAGCGCATTATTTTAACAAAATTGTAATTACATTCCTAGCTTTCATCCAAATTAGTGCATTTGGTACACATTTATATGATATATTTAATCAACAATCTATTTTAAAGAGTCTATCAAGAAGTATTATCTTGGTAACTTTGTATATAACTGGCCTTCGCCTATATAAAAAAATAAATACTTAGTACCTACAAGTTAAAGAAACTGGCCAGAGAGAGTATATGTATTTTCTATTAGAATCACTTTTTCAACGCATACACATTGTACCTATTTATAAAGGTATTACGTACAACTTCTACAACTACTGCTTACGTGTCACTTCTTAACTAAAATCCAAAACGCACAAGAGCCTGACTGTAAACAACACATGAACAGCAATTTCTTGTACTTGTTCGTATGCTTGTTTTTTAAAACTTTAGTGAAAAAAATAGACTGAACTTTACTACAAGTTTTCAGCGCAAACATGGAGTTATGTTTGCGCTGAAAACTTGTAGTAAAGAAGGAATGTAGTATGTACCTTCTAGCCACCAATAACATTCCTTCATTATCATCATAAACATGCCCTTATCTATCTATCTGCATAAAGCTAAGCACGCCAAGTGAACTATTCTATGGTCGTTTTAGACATCTACCTGCTACCTAACTACACAACCAATAGGCGATCGCCTTACAATTTAAACATTCATGGTCTGCCTCTTTCTTATCTTATTTATTTTCCATCCTGGTTCTTCTAATATGAAATTACAATAAAGCTATCTAAGGGAAAAAAGCTTTTAAGGAACAAGTTGAATCTATATGAATCGCATTGTAGCTTTATAGGTAATAGAAACCATTCTTCATATACAAAGATCGTACACAAGTAAAACAAGACTTATGAATGTAAATAAAAACAAATATCGGTAAAAGATCCTAAACAGCTTACCTATGCATACAAAAGTTTGTTTCATCCCCTTATTATATACAATATTAAGCCATTTTGTTTGTTATATAAAGTGCGTTGATATAAATAAAACAAAAACAAATTCATCAACCTTCATATGGTAGCTCTTTATGTGAAAACATATACGAGGATAGACTCAAATAAAATGAAGGAAATTGTGTTGACTTTTTGGCTCGAAAATTAATTATCTCCCTTATTCTGTTGGCTGCTTATGGGAATGGGAATAATATTTTTCTCTCGCTCCCTCTGAATATCTCCACTTTCGATACTAACGCCACGCCAACGACTCGGCATCTGGTCGCCCTAAAAGTTTATGCTCATGAGAGTACTATGGTTTTCATATACAAAGATCGTGCGGTTTTTGGACAATTCAAATGGCATTTATATATTTGAAGCCAAACTTATTTTATAGGAATATTTTTAAATCTCATATAAGTACTTTTTTAAACAGACTCTTTGCATACAGGAGCAAGTTCGTGCGACCCAGTCGTGCATTTTATTTTTTTAGGTTTTTAATTTTTTTGTAAGAAAACTTTCAATTTGATCTTTTTTGGTTTGGAACCAATATATATATTATAAAATTTCATTCAAGTCAAAATATCATGAGATATTTTGGGTTAGCTAAATTTTGGCTAATTTTGATCTGATTATTCGTGGAAGTCCAGCGAAGGTTTGAATTAATACTTAAAAAAATCCGGATTTGTTGATTACCTTGGAAAGTAGAACGAATCTGTAATAATAATTGAAGATATGTGTTTAACGATTGTAAATAAAGCATGACCGCACTAAATCGTGAGATACATGGTTTTTTTGATGGAGAATTGCAATTAAAAGGTGGTCTAATGCACACTCTGCATTAAGATTGACATTGAATGTGATTGAAACTTCAATTTGCAATATTTCGAGAAATTCTGCTATGGCAAAAGTTCTGCGACTAACGTCAATTATTTTATGAGATGAGTGCACAATGGTGAATAAAAAATCGATAGAAGCATTTAATCGAACAATGCAAGATTTACGCGGTAATCAACAGCTGTTTTGGTGGTGCTCTGATATTGCTGTCAGGGGACTCTATCAAAAATTGATTTCATTCCTCGATCAACTCCTACTGATGAAATAAACGCCTGTTTGAATTCATCAGTTCTTTGGAGATATGTACGAAAATTGACACTGAACATTTAATATGCGTATTAACCTGCATAATTATGCAACTCCCATGAGTTATCAAAACAATTGTTAGAAATTAGTGATGTCAAAATACCAATCGACAGTACCAACGGATTGATCATTTTACCCAACAATTTTTGTACAATTGCGCAATCTATAGATGAGTTGATTGAATGTTTTTTTCTGAATATTCTTCAGAATTACAGATATCATGATTGGTTGAGAGAACCCACCATTTTAACACCGAAAAACAATCATATCAATGCCATTAATTTCCAAATTCAGTCGAAACTGCCAGGTGTAGTCACGACCTATAAATCAATTGACAGAGTTTTGAATCAAGATGATGCAATGAATTATCCATTTGAATTTTTAAATTTATTGGAACCGGTTGAAAATTGTTTCTATGATTATATTATTGCGAAACATAAGTCCACCAAAACTATGTTATGGCACCAGATTGGCAGTGAAAAAGTTATTGCCAAATTTGATTGAAGCTACAATCTTAACTGGTTAATCAAAAGGAGAAGTGTGCTTGATACTGAGTATTCCTATGATTCCAACTGATATGCCATTTGAATTCAAAAGATTACAATATCCTGTGCGTTTATCATGTGCGATGTTCATAAATAAGGCCTAAGGGCAAAAGCTTCACGTTTGTGGTGTCAATTTGGAGGAACTTTATGTTGCCTGTTCCAAAGTCGGTACCCCCAATTGTTTATTTATTCATGCTCAAAATGGAGAAACTAAAAATATTGTTTATCCAACTATTTTAGACTAACCCATATAGACCCACCATAGTAAGAGTACCCAATCCTTTTTGATTTTTTAGTTTTTATTCATTGCTAGCAATTTAAAAAATGTTTTTGTTTGAATCAATGAACTTAATAATATTTTGTAATACCCTACCTTATATGTATCGAAGCACGTACCGAGCCGCTAGTTATACGTATAATCAAATTTTTTTAAATTCAATGTCTCCACTGGTTTTTGAGATATGAACGACGAAAAAAGCACACACAAACATCTCTCTAAAAATAATTTCTTTATACTCATTAAAAAGATTTCAATTTCTCAAAAAACCTTTTTTTATTAGTTTTTTTTTTCGAAAAGAGTTAGTTAAACATTTGAATCTTATTGAAAAATGTTGGTCTAATTTTGTATCATCGAATTTTGAAAACAAAAAATATTATTTCGATATTTTTGATTATCAGATATTATTGAAATAATTTAAAAGATTAATTAAAAAAATTATTTAAACATTAGTTACCAACAAACAAAATGACGAAACAAACATATTTTCTTATATTCATCTTTCATTTCGTTTTTGAAAAAATTCAAACTTTCGATATTTGTTCAACAAAATTGTGTGGGGGCTACTAATTTTTTGGTTTTTAAAGTGAAAGAAGGACTTACTTTGCTCAAAACCATTTAAGTTTGAACACAACAACCAAATAGCTAAGATTCTAAAGTGAGTTCGAAGTTTAAATTTCTTGTTCGATTTTATTTACAAATGCAATGTTTTCTACACAGTTCCTAAATTTTACAAGTAAAAATCCGATGACAAATATTTCCCAAATGATTTTTGTTGTAAATCAAAATCTAAAAAAAAGTAACGATCGAAAAATTATATTGCTTAAAAAGTATTTGTATGTATCGAAAATTAACGTTTTGGTTTTTAGAAAATACAAACTGACAGACTTTTACAACAAAATATAAATCTAAAAAATTACCACTAGAAATTGGACTTGATTGTCTTTGCAACAAATAAAGATCTGGATATGATCTTTTAATGAAACCCTTATTTTAGAACTTTTGTAAATCTTCAAAAACAAATACTAAACTTAAAATTTGATTAATATTTTTGAAAATCCAATTTTTTGGTACGAAAACTGAAAGCTAAAAAAAAACAGTTTAAAACAGGGGTGGAATCAACTAAGGTGAGAAGTGACTATCACATTTTTAATAGTCAAATTGACTATCACCAGGCTTTCCGTCTGTGTAAGATGATTAAACTCATTTCAATTCGATTGAACGATTTCAAATTAGAATTCTCACTATTCATTATTGCTATATTCATATTTTAATATGGTTTCTCTACAAAGTCAAACTAGTTGTTCTTTAATAAAATTCTTACTTTTATTGTTGTTGGAAAATTACTATAAAATTTTTGCTTTTACAGCTTTTTAGCTATCAATTTGAATAGCACCTTACATAGATCAAATTAGAATATTTTGACTGATGTTTATCAAAAATCAACTCCTGGTTAAAATGTTCGACAACAGTTTTAAAATCAAAGAATTTTAGAACAAAGAAAAATGCCTACATCAAAGTGTTTTTCAATAAGAGCGGGTAGATGTTAAAATGGAATGAAACAAGCTGTATGTGATATATTAACAAAATTGTATTATTATTTTAAAAGGCGTATTTCATTAAGTGTGGAAAATGACATGATTCAAATGCCCGGCTCAGCCTCTTACGGTGGCACGAATCCGAGTGGAATAATTTTAATGACTCTTCCTCATAGACTCTTGTGAATTTGAGCGACGGCTTGTGTTATGTTCACCTTTAGAGCAACGGTCGATTGTGATTTATTTGCATAACCCTGCGACTTCAAAATACTCTACCGGAAAAAGTCTAGCGGGGCAAATCGCATGACCTTGCTGGCCAATTCACATCACCCCTGCAAGAGATAACCTTACCCTGAAATCGTTCATGCAAAATGTAAATCGTTTCGTTCGTTGTGTGGCACGGTCCTGCTGGAACCACATGTCGTCTAGGTCCATACCTATATGTTGTTCAATTTGGGCCAAAGGAAATAAGTTATCATCGTTACGTAGCCTCACTAACGTCGTTTTCAAAAAAAGTACGGACCAACCCCGCCGCCCGCTTCCATAGTCGTCCCATATACGACAATTTTACTTGTTAACACAATTATGATTTTTCGGCCAAAATTGGGGTTCTCAACCAAACGATTCGAAACCAAGTCAGCGAACAAACGTAGTTGTCAATGGTCATGAACTTTGAGTCCCGGAACGAAATTCGCCAAGTTAAAGTCTGCTAAAGGCCGAGTTCTTGTGCACGGTAAGTGCCAGACGGCCACAGTGGGGCACCTTGTATGGGAGAGCGGACAAAACTCTATAAAATCTAAAGTAATGAACCGATTTTGATGAAATTTTCAGGAATGATAGCGAATAGCAAGACAAATCTGAAAAAAAAACTTCCGCCCATTTCCACGCCCACTAAAAGAGAAAAAAAGCTTTTTTCGGAGAACACATATGAAAACAAAGATTTGTTTACCAAATTTAACGTATGTATATTACGAATAAAATAATAAATAGCGATAAATTCAGTTTTAATATGCTTGAACAAATGTTTAGGTTTATTTTGTTTGCAATTCCAAGGATATCAGATTGCATTTATTATGATATAGATAGTTGGTGTTTTCAAAGTTTATCGTTTGATTTATTATAAAATAAATTTAAATAATAAATACAAAATAAAAAAACAATAATTCAAGTAAATACAATAAAAACAAATTCATTAAATCTTAATAACCTATCTTATCTTAAATAAATTAAATTCAAATTATTTCAAATAAACAATTTAATGTGAGCAAATCTATGAAGTTTTAATGGAGGGTATTTCTGATGGATATTTATTTCTTAAATCCCTGGTACCATTAAAACTTTTCATTTACCAGCTCTTTAATTTTCCTTTTCGGAGGAAAGATCGTGTAGAAGCTGGAATTCTGAATCTTTTAGAAACTGAAATTCAGTACAATGCATCATTGACATTGTCTAACAAAAAACTGGGACTGCAAACTCTTGGAAATAACCAAAATAGATGAAAGCTAATAGCGTATGGTAAAAATAACGGTTTGAATTTGACATTATAAAGTTTCTACATATTAGCCGTGTTTTATTATTTTCAAAACAAAAACAACAAGCGAAATTGCTTTCTATTGAGAGCTTTCTTTATATACCAAAAATAAGTTCGTATACCGGTCTATACATAGATAGCTTTGAGGATAGGTAAAGAGAAAGAGACCAAATGAAAAATAATTGCAAGCTAAATAAAAAAGGATGTATATAAATATAAAACTCTGTTTACCACATTGTCTTATTTTTTTCCGATGATCTATATCATATTGTTAGTACAATAAAACTCTATTACGAGACACTTTCACTTTCAATTTCAGAAAATTGGAGTACTTTATACGAAACTTGTTGATATAATTCTGTTAACTCAGTGCTGGGTTAATTAAGAGTTTTTTCACATAAGCGTCTTTTTACCATATAAGATCGTCTGAACTGGTTCAAAGGCATAAATATAAAATTCCATAATCTAAATTATTAATTCATTGTTATTTTTTGTATGAATTCCCAACTTAAAATTGCCCTAAAAACCGCATCCGGACGTATCCGGATGAGATTTTCACTGGAAAATGTTGATGAGACCCTACACTATCTACTGAAAATAGTTTGCAAACAGAGGCAAACAGAGGAAGTAGTTAAAACCTTATGCGAACTAAAAAAATCACTGAAATAAAGTTTTTTTTTCGTCAAAAAATACCTTATCCAATTTTTTTTTCAAAAAATAACATACGGTATTATTTTTCAATTTATTTCAATCATTTTAGCAGAAAAAATTGTTTAAAAATTTCAAATTTGACAATATACTGATCGTTTAAAGAATACTAATATTTTATAATTTTTCACGATATTTTAACTTTGAGCGAAAATCTACAGGTGTACAATTTTTTTTTTTTGAAAAATAGTTTTCATTTTCTGATTCTATAACCAATTAACTATAAAAAACACTTTTTGTTTAAAAATAAATCCTACTTTCAGAAAAATAGGTTTTGTCCGCATTTTCCCCACTGTGGCGATGTTCTAGCCGTTCTTGCACTCCTTGAACGTATGGGTGTTGGCTGATTGTTTGCTGAACCGCTCATCTCAAACTTGGCCACCAAACGTTGAAGAGTCGACTGTGAAGGTCCACCACGTCTATTGTAAAATGGGCGCAATGCGCGTACCTTTTGCGTTAACTAACACTCATTTTGATAAAAACATTTTATTTTTTGAACATGCTGTTCACTCGTGTAACTTGCTATGATGATTTGGCATAAACAACTGTATAATAAACAAAAGATTTGACAGGTGTAACCAAAACGAAAAGCCTTTGTTTAGTTCTTAAATCTCATTATTTGTATCATAAATAAAATAGTTTAAATAATAGTAATAAATATACATTACTGTGTATTTCAATTTATTTTATACATTCCTTTATATGCAATTCCTTTTTCTTGATATTAGTTTTTAAATTTACTATGCATGAGTTTAAAAAAATGCACTCAACAATTCTAAGATACTTGAATATTTTTAATTTGAACATTCATTCACAATGTACTCTTATACTTTCCAACAATCAAAAAACAATACCAGATGCTGAGAATCCTTGTCTAAAATGAATACTTCCATCCTAAATAGTTCTAAGGAATTCGGTTGAGAAGGTATCCATAACATAGATGTATTACGCAAATAACAATTGCAGCATTTAAGATACATAATATCCTTTGTAAAATGCAAACTAAGTTAAAACAAACCAATTCCTTCACATAAACATTTATATTTATATTGTTCCATAAAATAAAAGCCCCTAAGGATAGTTTTAGTTTTGCAATTACTCTGAATTTATTTTAGATTTTATTTTATCACAAAAATTTTGTAGTACTTTTTTTTGTTCGAATTTTATTTTTTCGGAAAGAGTTTGTATTTTTGTATGTATATTTTCGTTAAGCTAAGCAAGCAAGGGTGTGTACTCAAGTGAAGTGAACTGAGGGCGTTCTTTTCATCAATTCTCTTGCTTTTTTTTGTTTTGTTTCTAAAACTTCATCGAAAGTTATTTTAGTTTTAATACTTTAGATACGCTCTGTGGCATTTTAATTTTGCTTTTTAAATGCAATTTTTTCTTATTTTGTGTTTTTTTTTTTTTGAATTTGTAAATAAAATAAATTTGAATTTTTGTATCTCTCCAGAGGAGATCTTTGTATTTAAATTATTTTACTCAAGGATTTCATTTTCCGATACTCCTTGTAAGTTTCCTACATAGAATAAGGAAAGCGGAAAGTTCTACAGTATTCGTATACACATATAAAGACTTCATAGCTCAAACAAAAATATTATCCAGCAACTTCATAAGTTTTCAGTTTGCATCTTTATAGATTGGTTGTGTAGGTAGTATTTTTATAATAAGGATTCACTGTTGGCTTTAAAAAAAAGGATATCTATCTATCTGTGTGTAAAGTACAATATTGAGTATATAAGATACTTGTATATAATATAAAATATTTGTTGAAATAGATTTTTTCTTTGTGAGTTGATAGCTTTGAAAAATAAGAAGGGCAAAAGGATACGGAAGTCTGTTGTACTCCTACAAAAAAGAAAAAGAAATTCGTAGATAATTATTGCTGAGCGAGTAGCTTGAAGGATATTTTCCATTCGGTCAAATGAATTTTCGATTATATTCTTTTTATGGTGTATTTTTTTTTGAATGGAAATTGAAAACACAAAAATAAACAACTAGTTTAAATGGACTTAATGGTACCTATTGATAAAGGATTTAGGATTAAATTTAATTGATTTGTACGAACTGCATAATTGAGGGCTTGTTATGGCGGAGTTTTGGAAGCAAGTCTATTCAATTGAAAAAAGAAAAGAAATGCATTCAGTTCAATCTAATTGGATTTAGCTTTAGATTAAATCAGATCTCAATCCAAAAGTTGAATTTTCGATTAAAAACTTTAAGGTTATTATTTTTGATGCTTATTCATTTAGTTTGGAAAATAAGGGTAGACTTAATAAAATTAATTCCTAATGGAATAAGAAGTAAAAGTAAACCAAGATAATTACGATATCATGCTATACGTTCCGTGAAAGGTCATCTTAAATTTTTTTTCAATATTTACATAAGTACGCAACAAATATATATCCCTGACTAACTCGTCCATTTGTGCAGGATGACCATGAAGAATTTGCGCAGGTTCATAAAGGTTGGAAACAACTTAACAGAACCTTTCGATGTCAAAAAAGGCTTTTCACATGGTGATTTTTTTTTTAACATCGTACTTGAAACAAAAGTACAGAGCTCTCATGTCAACTCCGAAACGTCACCATCGACAGACGAACTCTTAAAGTAGTTAAGTAGTACGGAAAGTTTTCGAATCTACGCCAGAACAGCGCAGTTGCAGAAGACTGCTGATTAGATGGCGCTTTCAAGTGTAAAATGACCTCACCGAACTTGGAGTGAGCAACTGGCTACATTTAGCTAAGAACCTCGCTAGATGGAAAAGGTGTTGGGTGGACCCTACTGCACACAGGACTTTGACACCACCTTAAGTTAGTAAGTAAGCAAGATATAAATGTCAATTTGGTTAGAGTTTCACTTCTGTTAACATGGAGTGAGTTTGGTGAGATTTTCTTATTTCAAGACGTGTGCATTGGGTTCTTTGCTGGTTTTCAATATCTTCAAAATTTGATAACAATCTTAAAAGTTGTCACCGGAGAGTTGCCCACATTTCTATAGCAACACGAAAACTAATACTACTTATTAGTTTTTGGTAAGTTTGAAGATTTGTAACCATCTTTTTCGGAGATGAATCTTTGACGACAATATATGATAAGCTCAATATATTCTGACAGCATTGTTAAACAGGGAATACAAAATCAAGTTAAAGAGGCTGGGAGGCGACCCACACTGATAACTTCCCATCCCGTCTGTCGATTTGTCTTGAATAGCTATTTGAGTCGAAAGTAAATTTTTACCAAGTTTTAGTATTGTTTTTTTTAGAGTTTTATTTTTTGTAAAAAAAAACTGTCAATTCGAGTTTTTTCAAATTTTACCGAATGTTGAAAACAATATTTTTTATAAGACAAAATTAGTTTGAAGCCAATATTTCCAATTTTTGAAAAGATATTTGAGTCGAAAATCAATTTTTACCAACTTTTGTTAATTTTTTTTAGGTTTTTAATTTTTTGTACAAAAACAATAACACAACAAATGTTAACAACAATATTTTTTGAAAGATAAAAGTAATTTAAAGCCAATAGTTTGAAAATTTTTGAAAAGATATTTGAGTCGAAATTCGATTTTTACCAACTTTTATTAATTTTTTTTAGGTTTTTATTTTTAGTAAAAAAACTGTCACTTCGATTTTCTCAACATTTTTCAGAATGTTGAAAACAATATTTTTTATAAGATAAAATAAGTTTGAAGCCTAAATTTCAAGTTTTTGAAAAGATATCTGAATCGATATTCAATTTTTACCAACTTTTAGTAATGTATTTCTTAGATTTTTATTTTTTATAAAAAAACTGTCCATTCGATTTTTCTCAAAATTTTATCAGATGTCAAAAACATTATTCTCCGTTGCACAAAATTGTTTTGGAGATGAAATCATATTTTAGCCGTAAAATTTTGGAGTTGACAAATTTTTTTTTTCAGTTTTTTTTTTTATTTATAAAAAAACGTTAGATGGATTTAAAAAAAATTCTGTAATATATAAAATTTAATTCAAGTCTCTAAAGTTGTTGGTTTGTAAGATATTTAGGGTTAACCAAAATGTTCACCTTTTTTTCAAACTGCTATGGTAAAAAAATCACCCACGCAATTTTCTTGAGAGCCCTTTCTGCATCTTTCTGCCTTACTATCTGTAAAACAAAATTAATTTGAAATCGACATCTGTTTTGGTGCTTGAGCTATGGAAGATGAAAAAAACGTTGCGAACGTATGGACGCACGAACGCACGTTCACACGCACGAACAGACATCTTTCTAAAAATCTTTCATTTCGACTCTAGGGACCTGGAAACGTCGAGAAATGTCAAAATTTTCAATTTTAAAAATCGGACCCCTTACAATAACTTCCTATGGGAAGTTAAAAATGTAATGCGTTGAAAACTCAATACTGTTTTCTGTCTGTAAAACCTGATTAACCACCTTCGCCGCTGTCCATGAGTGGTACTTGTATCAAGGATATTAAAAACCTAGATACTGTCGGTATGAGTATCACCAATCTCCACTTGGGAAACGATCACATACCCGATACTACCAAATATACCGCAAGACGTTTGGGTTTAATAGTGCAATACAATAAGTCTTTCAGCACCAGTAATTGTAATTGCATCGGCATCTTTTTTTTAAAAGGCTCACCTTTCGTCTTGGATAGTAGGGGTAACAAAAATCCCCTTCAGTGTGTGATACAAAAAACTTTTCAGAAGAGAAGGATAATTTTCAAATAACTGACCATTTGATCACCAGCTCCATTTTTAAGCCGATTTCTTAGCATCCTCTCATAAGGGGTTGTTGACGAAAAGATAATTTTTTAACACCAACAAAAGTTATTGTGGAAAAAGTCAAAGGGTTTGTATCTACAAGTAATTTGTTTTTCGAATGAAAAGATTTGTACCCCGACATCATCGTAACAAACCAACGTGTCAAACATAACCATCACCAAGCTTCTGTAGTGGTTTATTTGAAAGCCCCAACACAAAGTTTCATATTCCTCCAGTTTTGAAAAAAAAATGTGAAAACGGTTGATAAGTTTTACCCTTGAATATATTGATGTCTTGATGAAAAGGGTTTAAGAAACACGCTTTGTGATGTTAACAAAATTAAGACAACACAAATGAGTTTAAGGATCAATATTGCAGGTTTTAAAGAAGTTTTATGTTGAATCTCGGGAAGTCAATTTTTAAATCATTCAGATTATTTTTTGTAGTAAGAATTGAAGATCATGCCTGAAGGGCTCCCAGCGTGAATTTTTAATTTCATAAGAAAAAGTTGTAGTTGAGTTAACAGCAACAGAGTTTAAAAATATCAATAGAAGCAGTACGTGCCACAATATCTTAATAGCCATAACGTTTAAATACAATATAGCTGTGGGCGGTCATTTTGAGTGAAACTGTTTTCTTGATTAATTATGACGAAATAAAAAAATCTCGATAAAGCTAAAATTGGTGGAGAAATTCATATATGCGTCCCACTTCCTAAAAAGTACCCATAATTTGGTTCGGAGAAAAACATTTAAGAGGTTTGAAAAATTTTAATTTTTTCTGTAGTATCTTATATACATACCATTGTTTGTTTTTTGAGACTACTAATGCACTTCGTAGTGTTATGGTTAGTGCGTTGGACTGTCATGAAAGGAGTCTTGGGTTCAATCCCTGCCTGTGCCACCTAACTTTTTTCACGGGTATTGCCTCTTGCTAGAAATTGACAAATCTTCCAAGAGTAATTCTTGTCATGAAAAGTGCTTTCTCAAATTAGCCGTTCGGATTTGGCATATAAACTGTAGGTCCCTTCCATCTCTAACAGCATTACTTGCACACAGGAATGGTTGAGAGTTGTAAGTCACTAGGCCCTGGTTCTTCATGAACTGTTGCTAGTAGCGCCATACGATAGGATACTGATGAGATAGGAACACATGTGTGCACACAAATACCCAATGATAGCATGCGGTGAAAATGTGTATTCTATTTTTATCTTATCCATGTTCTTTAGATTTAAGTAGGTATAAATAGTTGTAAGTAGGTTAGGAACAACTAAGCATTGAAGTTCAATTTGATGACAACTGCAAAGCCGATGAACCAGCTAATACCCATAAATTCTGCAATCCTGAGGAGATAGCCGAGATCATTAACAACTTGAAGCCGAAGAAGTCAACTGGAATGGACGGGATATCCAACTATATCCTGAAAAGACTTCCTCAAGTTTTTTTGATAATCTTGACTATTTTCATAAATAACTGCATCAACAACGGCTACTTTACAAAAAAGTGGAAGACAGCCAAAGTAGTGGCAATTCCGAAGAAAGGCAGTACCAATATGATCTCCAACTACAGGCCTGTCTCACTCCTCAACAACATCAGCAAAATTCCGGAAGACGTCATTTAAGGAGACTGAAGAAATTCTGCAACGAGCATAGCATCATCCCCGACATGCAGTTTGGATTCCGACAGGCTCACTCAACGATCCATCCACTTCTAAAGTTTCAATCTGACGTCACCACTGCTCTCCATAGCAACCGAGCCACAGTTGAATGCTTTCTGGATGTCGAGAAAACTTTCGACAGCGTATGGATTGAGGCCCTCATCCATAAGCTCCGAATTTTGAATATCCCACACCCAATAATAAAAATTTTGTTTTCTTTTCTTCGTAGAAATAGATAGTTGCAAGTCAACGATTAGAGACGTAAGGGCTGGAATCGCAAAAGGATCGAAACTTGGACCGTTCCTCTACAGCCTGATGACATCTGACCAGCCAGTGCCAACGGATTGTGAGAACCTGCTGTTTGCGGATGACTCACTCACCTATTCGTCCTCCATGTTTCCTACGATCGCAGCCCGAAGAGTAGAAGCACACATAAGTAGACTTTACGAGTACTACCAGAAGTGGGGAATAATGATAAGTACCTCCAAATCGGAACTGGTATGCTTCCGGAGACCTGTCACCAACAACAGCAGCTGTAGATCGGCGGCAGTGGCCCGAAACCTTGTACTGACGTTCCCGGGTATATCAAGTATTAAAGCCAAGAAGAACGCCAAATACCTGGGAATACACTTCAATGAGCTGGTGAGCTTCAACACTCACTCTAAGGCTGTGATAACAAAATCCAACATCGCACTCCATTGAGTTCATCCTCTCTTGAAGAAGAAAACTGGATTAAGTAAACCAACGAAAATGTTGATAAACAAACAACTGCTAAGACCGGTTATCACCTACGGTTTTCCGATATGGTTCACCATATCAAAAACTGCAATGGAAAGACTTAAAATCTTCGAGAGGAAGATACTTAGGATATGCACCGATCTACAATTCGACCGTCAACGACAGAAGCACTATAGTAATCGTAGAGTCTACGAAAAAGCTGAAATCAAGCCACTTGACCAATTCCTTGCACAGGCAGCAAGGAAGATAATCACCAAAGTCGCCATCCACCCTAACCAATTAATGAGAAGGATGGCCAATCAGGAACAACACCCGGACCCGAGATACCTTTGTGGTATGGATATCCTGGACAAACTCCCCACTGACGACGACGTCTCCTTCTATGATGGCCTAGAGTCAGTATAATACCACAGCTGAACATCGCCACATCCAACCAACCTCCATCAGGACAACCGGGACTGAACAACCCGAGATGAACCTCGCCACCGACACTTTTTTTTTAGCCATCGACTTCATGTTAAAAACATGTTAAATTTTGAATTTCATCAATGTATAAAGTTAGGCCCCCTTTGTGCCAACAAATGTTTTAGTTAAAGTTATTGTTCAATATTATTTATGTTAGAATTAAGCCAAATGTATACAAATTTTTATGGTTTAATAAATTAAAATGTAAAAAAAAATGACAAACAATTAAGTCGAAATAAAAACACAGACGAATTAAGACGTGTTTTTATTTCTTTCCAAAATTATTTGCTTTGGTCCTTCGAGCCTTATTACTAGTAAGCGATTAAACCAACACTAAAAAAATAGTTTGTATTTTCAATAACCATTAAGGTAAGGAAATTCAAATTAAAAAAAGAGGCTGGGATGCGACCCACACTGATAACTTCCCATCCCGTCTGTTGATTTGTCTTGCTTCAAAGTTTGTCTATATGTACTCGTACCAATTTTTAAAAAATTTGCGTACTATTTTTTGTAGATTTTTTTTAATGAAAAAACGGACTGTTGGATTTTTATATACAAATTACTGAATATCGAAAACTATATTTACTGTGAAATAAAATAAGTTTGAAGCCAATATTTTTAATTTTTAAAAAGCTATTTAAATTGAAAGTAAATTTTTACCAAGTATTAGAATTGTTTTTTTTTTTAGAGTTTTAGTTTCTGTAAAAAAACTGTCATTCGTTTTTTTTCAAAATTTTATCGAATGTTGACAACAGTATTTATTGAAAGATAAAAGTTGTTAAAAGCCAATATATACAATTTTTGGAAAAATATTTGAGTCGAAAATCAATTTTTACCAACTTTTATATATTTTTTTTTGTTTTTTATTTTTTGTAAAAAAACTGTGGATTAGATTTTTTTCAAACTTTAACTGAATGTTGACAACAATATTTTTTGAAAGATTAAAGTAAATCAAAGCCAATATCTCAAAGTTTTGAAAAGATATTTGAGTCGAAAATCAATTTTTACCAACTTTTATTAATTTTTTTAGATTTTTATTTTTTATAAAAAAAAACTGTCAATTAGATTTTTCTCAAAATTTTATTAGATATCAAAAACATTATTATTCGTTGCACACAATTGGTTTGGAGATGAAATCATATTTCAGTCGTAAAATTTTGGAGAACAAATTTTTTTTTCAGTTTTATTGATTTATAAAAAAAACCGTTTGGTTTTTTTTTCAAAAAATATACTTGTTTGGTATCACGTTACAATATATTATATAAAATTTAATTTAAGTCTCTAGCGTTTTTGGTTAACCAAAATTTTCACCTTTTTTTCAAACTGCTATGGTAAAAAAACCACCCACGCAATTTTGTTGAGAGCCCTTTCTGCATCTTTCTGTCTTATTATCTGTATAAAAAAATTTATTTGGAATCGATATCTCTTCTGGTTCTTGAGCTATGGAGGACGAAAAAAACGTCGCGAACAGACGTACGGACGTACGAACGTACGTACACACGCACGCACAGACATCTTTCTAAAAATCTTTTATTTCGACTCTAGGGACCTTGAAACGTCGAGAAATGTCAAAATTTTCAATTTGACAAATCGGACCCATTACAATAACTTCCTATGGAAAGTTAACAAAAAGCCTTATTTAAAAACTTAACAGGGTTGGTATTTTGAGTACAGAAATTGAGCTCAGCGAACATTAAAAAAAAAGACTTAAAACATTCTAAGCAATGCAAAATGATTTTTGATTTTTCATAAATTTTCCCCCACCAGTGGTAAATACTAAGAAACAAATAATTATTAATCAAAACAATGTTGTTAGAACTATATAATGACAAGCGCAAACGTGGCTAAACAACGTTTTTGAGATTGTGGCAGCAATTTGGGACCTTGATATAAACCGATTTAAAAGGATACTAAATATCCTTAGAAAAAAAATCATCGACTTTCGAGTACTGGAAGCAGTTGGTACTCACAAAATTAGGTATTTGGAGGTTTTGTTTGAAGAAATGGAAAATCTCGATACCAAAAAACTCTCCAAATATAACAGTATAGAAGTGGGTAATTTATACTATGAAGTGCTAGAAGAGTATTTCGAAGAGCTTCCCAAACTAAAATATGGTTTGAAAATGAAGAGTTAAAAATTCCGCACATTCCAACAAAATCAAACATAGATGGTCTCAAAGTTAATGCGCAAACCATAGAGAAGCCTTACAAAGTTCAGACTATAGACCCAGCATACCCTTGAACCATAGTACCAGAATACGAACGCTGTTAATGATGAAAAGTCGCTATTTGAATTGGTATAAGAGACAATTAAATGTAGCCACCAATTGTGAAGAAAACGATGAAGGCATTTTTCTGCACTTTAGCAGATAGCACACTGATGAAAAATATGATAAAAAGCAATTACAAAATAATGTATTGCTAACTCCAAATACAAAAGCTTCAGCTAATAATAAACTGGAAATGGAAAAGATACGTACCGAAGAAACAACGGTTGACGAAAATGGCGTGTTTTCATCACAGTGCAAAGTAATTGAAAATCTGGACAAGGCTGATTTATTTCCGTTAAAACAAGTTAAAGAACTAGTTGGTTTACGAAAACAAGTGTCCTCTGGTTCGATTTCGATTCAGGGAATAATAAGAGTCAGCACGCAGATTACATACCTACACATCAATCTTGAAGTCACGAACAAAAGAACAGGCACCTTATGTCAAAAGTGTAATCCTACACATCAAGCAGTTATGCGCAAACAAATTTCCAAATTTTCGTGTTATTTCCAAAAATTCAGCTAATTCAACAAGTTTGAACATTTCCAATAGTTTAGTTCAAATAGAACAAAAAACACATGTGCCCTTTATTTCTTTCCGGATTTATTTCTAATTATTCTATAGGAAATAAAATATACTAAAAGCTCGGAAGGACGCCACAACGTTAAATCCAAAATTTAATTGAAATCGGAAACTTTATTGTAAGATATTTGAGGAAATCTCTCTAAGAACCATGAATTTAGATTCTGGGCACTTTTAAATGTTAAGGTATATCGACATTTCCAATTTCTTATAAGAAATTGAAGAAAGGAACAGTAGCTCAAAATTATTAACACCCTTTTGTTAAGGGCTTAACATTTTACTAGGTTCAAATTTTCTAAATATTTATCAATTTACTAAGCGACTAAAAAACTAAAAACCCTTCATATTGTTTTGCTTAGTAGTAAAATGACTTCTTCCATTAAAAAAAAAAACGGGCATCCTAACATGTCTAAACAGTGAAACAGTTAGTTTTGTGATGAAATTTTGTAGGAGAAATCAAGGGATTTTTATTTAACATATCCTTTTGATAAAACTTTTCATCTACGATACGCACATTTTTGGCTGTTCTCAAAAGCTTCAAAAATTCCATCTTTAAGGTCTATAATGGATTTTGGGGCATTTGCATTAACCTTATCTTTCACTTGACCTAAAAATAAGTCTAAAGATGTTAAATAACAAGATCTCCTTTGCTAACTGTGATGACTTTCTAAAGAAATTAACAAGGTCACTAAACTTCTTTTTTTCCAAAGTTGCTTGTGTGGGTTGTGGCGTGTAGTGACTTTAAAAAAAATTTAATACACGTGCCAATATTGTTCTATTTTTAGAAGTGACGCAATCTTTACCTATCAAATGATTCTTTGAAAAGTGACAGCTGTACAAATAGCGGGTTATTCAAAATAATTTGTTTCAAATGGGTTTTTTTATAATCAACTAGCTGCCCGGTACGTGCTTCGCTACGTATAAGGCATAGTAATACAAAAAATCATTATTAAGTTCATTTATTCAAACAAAAAATATTTTAAATTGCTAGCTATTTAAAACTCCATTATATTTACATTATTATATTTATCAGTAAACAGTACAAACTAAAAATTAAAAAAATAATTTAGTACTCTTACTATGTGTTAGTGTAAAACAGTTGGATAAACAATATTTTTTGTTTTTCCATTTTGAGTATGAATATATAAACAGTTGGGGGTACCAACTCTGGAACAGGCAACATAAAGTTGGCCATGTGAAAAACATGATTCCTCCAAATTGATACCACAAACGTGAAGTGTTTGCCCTTGGGCCTTATTTATGGACATCGCAAATGATAAACGCACAGGATATTGTAATCTTTTGAATTCAAATGGCATATCAGTTGGAATCATAGGGATACGCGGTATCAAACATACTTCTCCTCTTGATTTACCAGTTAATATTGTAGCTTCAATCAAATTTGGCAATAACTTTTTCACTGCCAATCTGGTACCATTACACAGTTTTGGTGGATTAATATTTCGCAATAATATAATCAAAGAACCAATTTTCAGATTCAAGCAATGCGGTGGTATACCAGCCGGTTCCAATGAATTTAAAAATTCAATTGGATAATTCATTGCTTCATCTTGATTCATAACACTGTCAATTGATTTATATGTTGTGACTACACCTGGCAGTTTCGCTTGAATTTGAAAATTAATGGCATTGATATGAATATTCTTCGGTGCTAAAATGGCGCGTTCTCTTAACCAATCATGATTTCTGTAATTCTGTAGAATATTCGGAAAAACACATTCAATCAACTCATCTATAGATTGCGCAATTGTACAAAAATTGTTCGGTAAAGTGATCAATCCGTTGGTACTGTCGATTGGTATTTTGCCATCACCAATTTCCAACAATTGTTTTGAAAAATCATGGGCAGTTGCATCATTATGTAGGTGAATACGCATATTAATGTTCAGTGTCAACTTTCGTACATACCTCCAAAGAACTGATGACTTCAAACAGGCGTTTATTTCATCAGCAGGAGTTGATCGAGGAATGACAGGCAATGTTTGACGAAAGTCCCCTGACAGCAATATCAGAGCACCACCAAAAAGCTGTTGATTACCGCGTAAATCTTGCATTGTTCGATTAAATGCTTCTATTGATTTTTTATTCGCCATTGTGCACTCATCCCATAAAATTATTGACGTTAATCGGAGAACTTTTGCCATAGCAGAATTTCTCGAAATATTGCAAGTTGGAGTTTCAATCACCTGTACATTCAATGGCAATTTTAATGCAGAGTGTGCAGTCCGACCACCTTCTAATAATGTAGCAGCAATTCCCGAAGATGCAAGTGCCAATGCAATTTTCTGTTCCGATCGAATAGTCGCTAAAATCAATGATACAACGAAAGTTTTGCCTGTACCACCAGGTGCATCCAAGAAATATAAGCCACCTGCATTATTGGAAACTGCTTGCATGATTGTGTCATATACATGTTTTTGTTGAATATTCAATTTGGTAATATTCGATTGTACAAATAAACGTAAATCATTGGAATTGAACTCCTGCTCACGTTGCAATTCACGATCAAAAAAATCATGTATCTCACGATTTGGTGCGGTCATACCCAATTGTGCTAATGCTTTATTTACGATCGTTAGACACATATCTTCAATTATTATTAAAACTTCGTTGTACATTTTCAAGGTAATCAACAAATCGGGATTTCTTTCATGATGACGCATACGAATTAAAATATCTTCTGCCATATAATGTTTATATTTGTTCCATAATTCGAGTGGATTTGATGGCGAACATGTTGATAATATAATGGCAAATAGCATTCGTATTTGTTGTGGAAGAGCTGAAGTAGATGCATCTTGAAGTGTTGAATCCCAATGAGCATCATCCTCCAACAGATGCAAGAGTTGACATGCTTCACGATATGATTGACATAAAAGACCATTGACTGTTCTCAATTCTTGAAATGATTTTGGGCCATTGACGTTAACTAATAACAATCGCAAATAAAAACACTCTGCATTTTTTGGATGTACTGTATATATTCTCCCAATAGCATCTGTTTGGAAAATGCCTGGATGACCATCGACTGCCGTTCCTTGTTTACGTCTTTTAAATTTTTTTGAAGACACATTCCATGTGTAATACTGGGGCACATCAGAATATAGCAAATTTATGGCAAATGCATCAGTTTCGCATAATTTGAAAAAAGCGGTCAACGTAGTCGCTGGTGGGTGTTCTGCTCTTTCCAATACATTTGCTTCATTAAAATAAATACGTTGGCCATTCTCAAGATGCACAGCCAAGTGAACAACTACCGGATGTCTTTCGTGCATTGGAAATTACATAATCCTCCAGACAGCTTCATTACTACTTATATAGCGCCCCATTTGATACTGAGTAATTTCATCATTTCTATTATCACCGGTAACACCGAAAACAGCCATATCGCTTCCTTTATTTACATACTTGCAAATATATTTAATGGATTTGACTGAATTACAATATTCCACATTTATATGAGCATTGAATATTTTCGATAATAATGGACAATACGGAACCACCCAACGATTATCAACTTCAACGTCCTGATTATGCATTCTAATGGTTGCCGTTTTGCCATTATCATTAGGTGATCTACGTCGATACAAAGGATATCCGTCATTGCCAGTTATTGTGTTTGAAGTCAATTGCCTTGGGTATCGTTTCGAACACTTTCCATCAATCATGCATGGCGAATTCATATTTAGTTCACCGCACGGACCATGTATCATGTTTTTAACGACAACGTGAAATAACTCAGGATCGACAGTTTGATCAGGAATTTCAGCTGATATAACGTTATCGATTTGATCCGGAGTTATTTTATGTACCAGCCAATTTAATATATGTGCGTGCGGCAATCCCCTTTTTTGCCATTCGATCGAGTACATATGGCAACGAACCTCTCCAAATACACATAATTTTACAATTAAATCCATAAGTGCTTTCAATTTTTGCCGAAAAACACGTGCTGTGATGTCATGACGATCAGTTGTAGACTGTCCTTCAAATAAATTGTTTTTGATGTCATCCCACTTTGGATTACATGTAAATGTAATGAACAGATCCGGTCGACCGTATTTTCGTACATAAGACATTGCGTCTTGTGCATATTCGTTCATATGCCGTGGGCTACCAATATACGACGATGGCAATATAGTTAAACGTCCAATGTCGTTAACATTAGCATCATTCATTATCGCATCTCGCAAATGAATATATTCCTCGGATCTTAATTTTGCTTGGTTAAAACGAATAAAATTAAGACGTTCAGTTTCTATTTTGGCATACATATCAACGATGTACTGATGATATAGTTTACCACACCTCAAGATATAATTTTGTTCTTGTAGACGAACCATCAATCGATACGAATAAAAGTTCATGGCACTAACTTTTTTCTGTACATGTAGACCTGAAAATAAGTGCAAAACCTTACATTAGAAATTTATACAAATGAAATGTTAACACACTGAAAATAGATCAATTATTCACCTGTTCGTGGATCAATCATTGGTATATTGATATGGTAGCCATCGTCACCTTTCCAATGCAATATTGGGTATTGTAATGCATCGTAACTACGATGCAGTTCCGAAACACGTTGCAATTGATCATTTCTGCGATGAAGTACAATATCACGGGATGGAAACTGATCATCAAGGATAACAATTGCAACCTCATCAATTGTCGGTGCATTGAATCGCCTTGCATGTTCTCCAAAAGGTGTTCTATCAGCCCTTATTACAATTTTGTGACTATCAGATGGCATACGATCAAGAGAAATTTTGAACAATTGAACTAATGCGTTATGCTGATGGAAAAACCTTTGTAGCTCACGAATAATTTCTCGTCTTGTATTTGAAACAATTGCACAACGTTGATCCAATTCACGATTTTCATCACCAATAAAATAAATTTGCAAAAATTGATAATTAGCGTCGGGGTATGGCAATAACGAACCAGCTTGATGATAAATCTGGCCCTGAATCTGTAAAACATGTAAGCAATTTTAGGTAGATGTTGAATCAGAATTTTTAAGACTTTATGATTCAGATTGATATAAGCATGAAACAATCCTGTTGAGGTACTTACCTTAAAAGTCGGCATAAAATTATCTCTAATAATTTTAGTAGCACCAAAAGAAGTCATTTGAAATGCCGAATTGTATTGCTGAATATTACTCAAAAACTGCTTCGACGTTTGAGATGTCCCAAAAATAAATGAGGACAATGGTTCGGGTGGAGTTTCTAATGGTGGCAATCTTACTTTACCATTAGCACAACACATGCCGGGCGTTTCACCTGGAAAGTTAGCCGCATCACAATGTGGGCATATTGCGTCCATCATTCCAATGTATCCGTACATACTATAATCAATCTGACTATTGTAAATAAAAGCAGCACGCAGCATTTCATCCAAAACAGCACGACGTATTCGTGATCGCCGTGCAAGATTAAGTACAGGTACAGGGTCAACAGATCTATTCTGTGCAGTACGTTCACGCTGCGATGCATTAGCTTGTGTGCGTTCATCTGTAGTCTGAGACCGTCTTAATAATGCCACTTGATTTGCATTACGCGTTCGCCGGCCTATGTTTCGTCGTCTTGCTCGTGGCATTGTAACTTCACTCAATAATTCAACAATATTTTGGAAAATATAAACCCAACAAAGCAATAATTATCGCTTATAAAATGAAATGACATATGATCACATTAAATTTGTTTGACAATAATAACATTACTTTCTTCGATTGTTTTTCCAAAGGTTCAAATTGGCTTTTAAGTATTAGTACAAATTGTTTGTATATGGGAGTATAGAAAGGCGTTGGTTTTACACTTTCTCAAGATTTTTTTAAAATTTTCTTTACGTACAAACCTTCTCTGGACTTCCACGAATAATTCAAGACCAAAATTAACCAAATCGGTAAAGGCATTGTTGAGTTATAAAATTACAACGAAAAGTGGCATTGATTTTTATATATATAGATCTGAATCAATAAAAGATAAATTTGACATTTGTTTGCTTTTCATTGTTAAAAAAAATTGTTTTTGTCTTAAAATCAAAACTCACACGTTTTTAATAAACAAATAAAATATCCAGATTTACGTTTTGAGATTCTTACAATTGTTTTTTTAAAACTTGGGTATTTGTTTATTGAAAAGGAATTTAAATGGATGACAGCTGCTTAAAAAAACAAAATATTTACAATAATAATTCATTTTTGAAACCAGAAGTGGATTTTGAGATACTGAGTAATTTCAAAAATAGAAACGTGTCATTATTGACACGAAAACTTTTCAGCTTTTAATTTGTATGGATAAACAAATATTATGCATTCAGCGTTCATTATTTACGCTGCTTTGAAATTTGATTCAGCTTAACAAACAAAATGTACCTTCAATGTCGTCTTTCAGTCGTGATGGTGAGGGGGGGTGGGGGAGGTTAAGGTTAATGGATGTAACGTGTATTGAAAAGGTGAGAAAAGTTAATTGAAAAATCTTCTTAGAGCCACAGCTGCTAGAACTAATTACCTCCACCTTTAAGATCTATTCGAGAAGGTAAAGTGATGCATCTCACGTTTTCAAAGTAGCTGCAATATTTCAAAAGGATGTTGGATGCGGGTGGTATGCAGCGAAACGGAGGCGTATGCAATTAGGGTATTCATTATTTTTTTTCTTCTTATTTTGAATATCTTTGCAAGGTTTTCGTTGAAGGAACAATTAAGATCTCTTTTCCTTAAGGTGTACTGTATAACGTAGCGAACCAAGAAATTTCTTATTTACTTTTTGTAATATTCTGTTCAAAAAAAAAAACAGAAGAATCCATCAGCGGGTATAAAACCCAACCTACCCTTTGATGGAATTAAGCAGCAGCAACCCACAAAACTTTATTGAATATAATGTAGGTAAGGGTGAGGGTATATGTACTGTACATGGTAAAATTTTGTTCAAGCTAATGAATGAGTGATTTTTAAGAGCAAATTGTGGCAAAATGTTTTTTTCTTGTCTTTATAAAAGTAAAATACATAATGAACAAAATTCAAGGAGCAAATCAGGGTGACCATATCGTTAGAAGGAAGTAATCCTACTACATTTTTAATAATCATGAAAAAAGGGTAGAATAAAGATAAAAAAAGTGTGCCCGACTATTCTATCCATCGTACAGCCCGAACCGATTTGTCCTTTCACTTCAAACTTGGAATTTAAGGCCTTAAGCAGATAAGCCTTAGGTTAGGTTAGGATAAAGTGGCTAAGAACTCAGAATCCATACACTTAGGCCAAAAGAAAAGGCCCATTGTGATACCACATGACTCTAGAGAATTACTTCTTAATAGTCGAACCATTTTGAGCTTTTTATAAAGCGAAGAAGATATTTAATATCCTTTTTAGCTAGTTCATTGGAATTATCAAAAGAGTAGTCTCCCAGATGAAGTTTGCGTCTTAGTCAAAGAGCAGGGCAAGTGCAGAGAAGGTGAGAGATTGTTTCCTCTTCTTCCTCGTCCATACAGCTCCTGCTGAAGTCATTTGAGGCTACAAAAAGTCGTATTGCGTGTCTGCCTATAAGACAGTGTCCCGTAAGGACACCTATTAGGGAGCTAATATGAAGTCTGCTTTGAGATAACATGTCTTTAAAGCGCTTAAGGTCCAGTGAAGGCCATATGAGTTTTGTGGCTGCGCATATGTTGGTAAATTGTGTCACCTATAGTTTGTTATTGTAAAAGCTGTTTCTTTTAGCAGAAGTTTACATGTAGCTATCGGTATACTTATCTTCTCCCTTTCAGGTAAAATAGGTATGATGGTTCCATTTTTAGCGACTTCATTGGCTCTAAAATTTCCTGTGATGTTTCTGTGGCCGGCACCCAACAGAGGGGAATGTTAAATTTCTGCGCCATCTCCATAAGAGACGATCGACAATCGAGGGTCGTTTGAGATTTGGTTGAGACACCTCCAAGAGATTTAATAGCAGCCTGACTGTCAGAGAAGATGCCGATATTAGAAGTTGATATCACATTTTCTCTAAACCAGAAAAAAAAGCTCTTTGATCGCTAAAATTTCCGCTTGGAAGATGCTACAATGATTAAGGAGGCAGAATGAGATGCACAGCTTAAGCCTTTCTGAGTACACACCACTACCAAATCCCTCATTTGTCTTAGATCCATGTGTATAAAAATGAATGCTTTTGTTATCCAGAAGTTTATTGTCTTCCTATTTATTTCTGGATGGAATAGATACCTTATTTTATTTAAAAATATTATCAAGAATTTATAATATACCGAATTAAATGTGACATGATTTTTTGATTTAAATTGAATTTCACCAATTTTATAACTTACTTAAATCCAATCCTCTGAATATAAAAAGGAATGGGTCAGAGCTTCGTTAAGGCCATAGGAGGTGTTGTGTGTTGATAAATAGAAAAGCCTAGAGTTCCTCAGGCTTACAGGTGTAAAGTGTAAAAAAAATGAATTATAGAGTTCAATTGAACCAGAGAGAAGACGGTGTATAAAAATTATGTCCGAAATTTCTCTACGGTCTTGTAATAAGTTGAGGTTTAATAGACGGAAGTGGTCACGATAAAGGAATTTTCCAAGGGAAGGTATTGAAAACGAAGAAATCTTCGTTGCATGCTTCCTATTTTTGATGTGTGTATTTTATATGTATTGTATGGTAACCATACCGGAAACGCATATTCAAGTATATTTTGGACAGAACTCATATAAAGCAACGGGGTCACGTAAGTGTTACAAAATTCCTTCGACCATCTTTTAACAAAACCTAGTGCAGAGTTGGCCTTAACAATTTGAAGTTAAAGTTTCTGTTCACAGCCAAAATTTTTAATATGTTTTATATTATCTAAAGGGTCCGCCAAATAACTTTTTTTAAACAGGGCACAAAACATCGAGTTTAACTTCGGCTGTTTGGCACGTAGCGCCATTCTGTTAAAACAAAATATTGGAAAAATCTTCCTCTTCAATTTTTGTAAACAAAAATTCGTTGAACATGGCCCAATAAAGATCGCCATTGACTGCACCGGCTACTCTTTTCTTATTTTCGAAAAATGGCCCAATTATGCCTCTGGACCAAAATCCGCAACAAACAGTGAATCGTTTTGGGTGCTTCGGATTTTGAATGTATGCGTGCGTGTTTTCTGTGCCCCAAATGCGACAATATTGCTTGTTTACATATCCGACGAGATCAAAATAAGCTTCACCTGAAAATATGATTTTTTTTATTCAAAAACGGCACTTTATCTAAGTCGATCGCCGACGCTTACATGAAAATGTTACTGTCTAGAATTTGGTAATGTTGAACTTTACACCAAATTGAGAATTTGTTGCCTTGTTGGTCGATATCTGTTTGGAGAAAGTTTAAGTCTTCATGAGTTACAATACAAAATAAATTGGGTGTCGCAACACTCCGTTGAGAACTAGGGCCAACTTTCAATCATACCTGGGTGCGAGTACAGTTGTCAGGCCGAATTTAAAGTCGAATCCGAACGGCTAAACTTTTCATAACAACAATTACTCTTGGAGAAATTGTTAATTCCTATCATGCAACGGGTACTACTCATGTGCTACAATTATTTTACAGAATTTTGTATCGTCAACTTAAAGAAATATTTAAAAATGTTTAAGGACCATGTCAATTTCGTACATTGTTAAGTTAAAAAGAAGATGCCCTAAATGGCAACCTTGGGGATAACACCTAAATCGGACATTATTATTTACGATTCTCAAGGTAAGAAGTTATATATTTCAAAAAAAGGGATCCAAATTCTAAAGAGAAGAGTTTGAAGACTGTAAGATTATTTTGTCACACACTTTGCTGAAGTCAGTGGACTTCTTTAACTTCATTCGCCTCTTCTAAGGAACTTAAAGTGAATGAAACGAATTCTACAAGGTATGTGCTGGTAGATCTGATTTTCAGAAACCATGCTGAGGAAATTAGGGACATTCAAATAAATGCAACATTTGTTAGGAGTTGAAAGAGAAGCAAAAAAATTAACAGGAATACCATCAAGACTCACTCAGAACTTATCTTTTAGTTGAGAAAATTTGTTTACAATTTCTGATTGTGAAGCGCAATCAGGTAAAAATGGCAAATTCGAAAATTTAGTAAATATTCAAAATAGGTCCGATCTGTTGTAAAATTTAGTGATATATTAATATTGGAATGTTTCACTATTGAACAATAAGGAGGTTAATATACATCTGCTTTTTTTGTAATTAATTAATTAAAAGCAGGAATTGCGATCCTTCGTTCGCAAGAAACTGGAGTTGATTAGAAGATCTCTTCCCACATTGATCTAAAATTAGAAGAATTTTAAAAACATCGAAACAAAAGGGCTCTGGTCAATTCAATTTGTCTTGTAGTTAATTGCAAAGAGTTATTAGAACTAAATTAGTGTTTACTTGCATAATCCATTTTAAGAAATATTTAAAGCCAGAAAGTTCCCCCTAATAGAGTAAAATGGGTAATTTTAAAAGTTGGGGTACTATCCTAAAGCGAGTAAGGGGTTTTTTTTTAAAAGTTTAGTAGTTTAAGAATTGTTTTCAAATAACGTGGATCTGCCCAAAAAATTCTATAAATCAGTCTTTTTGATTTTAAATAAAATTAAATAAATATAAAAGCTATTTTCGCTTGAATTAGAAAGTCATTTACACTCATTATTTTCTGTTTTTTAAAATAACTTTTAGTCAATATTATATAACATTTTGTATGAATATTTCAAAATTTAGAATGGTCACCATAACGGTAATTTTATAGAATTTACTTTTACATATTTTGTTTTTTATAATTTACTCGTTGATTGACGCTAAGTATTTTAAAAAGTAGAGCAACATACATTACAAACCTACTTATATAAAAAAATATATATATTAACATTCATAGGTATTTACATTTCTGAGATTTTATTACGTTGAAAAGTAGCAACATGTTACAGACGACGAACGACGACGTTGGACGTAGTATGGAGATAAGTACACTTTAATTTTGATATGAATAAAACATTTCTTCCTTTTTCCTAGAAATTTTATAAAATTTTCCACAACATAACTTCTATAAATTAATGTTAATTTGGACTTCCAGGCATTTTGTGTATCGTAGAATATTTGTTTTTTTGAGGAAAACTCGTGGATTTTTTCGGTAGGAGAAATCATAAATTTGATTTAATAATTATTATTATTATTGTTATTGTTTTGTAAGAGTTTAGTGTGTTTTTTATTTTTTGTTTAAAGAGAATTTCAGATTTTATTACCATCATCAGGTTGTACAATTTTTTTTTTGGCTTGGGAACTTAATTGAGGAATGCAAGCAAATAACTTTTTGTCACGAATTAATTAAAATAAAATTGGAAAATAACAAATATAAGACTTAAAAAGAAATTTAATTTCGTGTTAAGAATATAAACTCAAGTAGCAACTATAGAGTATAATAAAAAACAACATGCAATAAAGCTTTTTTCTTGAGTTCTGGAAAGGACTCAAAAGAATCAAGAATTTTCTGTAAAACAATTTGACTAAATAATTAAAATCTGTTTGTTATTTGTTCAAAACAATAAATTAAAATAAAAAAAAGAACAGAATATTTGACTTAGACTTTTTATCTTTCATTATTTTTCTTAACTTGGTTTCGTTCAATATAAAAATGTGACTTCATGTTGCCTCAAAAATATTTTATGATAAACAATTTCAACGTTTTTATGTTTTCAAAATTCGATATCTCAAAATATAGTCAATCTTTCTTTTAACGAAATTTAATTTTATTAACTTCCTTATGGACGACGAAAGAAACGTCGCGAACGTACAGACGAACGGATCTTTTATTTTGACTCTAGGGATGTTGAAAGGTCGAGAAATGTCAAAATTTTCAATTTGACAAATCGGACCCATAACAAAACTTTCTATGGGAAGTTAATAATTGAAACCTATGAAGTAAAATCTACTTGAAGTATAAAATCAAATAATGGTGATCCAGAAAGTCTTGAATCTTATTTGCCATATAAAACATGAAATTTATTCAAATAAAAAACGGATTCATTTACATTCTTAAATTGCTGTTGACATCCCAAGTTGGCTGGTACCTTAACCAACAGTAAAAATAATCTATACTAAAAGCTGCCTAAGTCCCTAGATACATAGTTGTGTCCCTCAATTTGTACTCCAATTTGTCGATTGAGTTCCTCTACCACTTGGGTGTTCCACTAGGGAAATTTAATAAAATCAAACATAAATACGAAGATATTTGTTTGTTTCTTAAAATTATTTGGGGAAAAATAAGAACAAATTGAAGCAGTTATGTCTCATTTTATTCATTCCTCGAAGAACACACTTAAAGAAATACAAATTTTCACCATAAATCTCGATTTTAAATGAATTTTAATAAAAGAGATTCTTTCCTTAGCCACACTTTATGAATGTGTTAAATTGTTAAATTCATTCATTGTACACGAAATTCAAAATTAATCTACCAACATTAGTTCTTTTTTTCAAGATTTCTCTTCTTAATCTTATTCAATTGTCCTCCCACCTCATTCCCATCTCATTCAATTTTCCTATAACTCCTGGGAAGGACCTTTTTGTGCGTAGATGTATACTCAACATAACATCTGCTTTTCGCAATGATTAAATTTTGTATTCTATCCCAAAAATTATCTCAGTTGATATAAAAAATGTATAAAGCTTAAACATTTCCGCATCAAGAAGACTATAACAACAACAACAACAACAACAAAAAATTATTACATTTAACGATTTTACTCGTGAAACAAAATGAGCGACATATTTCAGAGTAAGAATAGTCCTTGCAAATGTTTCATTGGCATGAAACAACTAAGGCTAACATATGTAACAGTACCTATGTACATGGTAAAGACTTTCGTTTAAAGACAAGGACAACGTTCGAGGACGAAAATGAGAACGAGGACTACACAATATACGCAACGGAAACAACTTTCATTCATTGATGTATGTATTGTAAACGTTGTAATAGCTGCAGTGGGTATAATATGACTTCCTGATTTATGAATTCAATTCAAAAAGGATATAAATCTCATCAATTGTTATTGAGGGACTAAATTACTTTTGGTTTTACTTTATCTGCCTGATGCTGCGTTGTAATGTTGGTTTTACATGCGTACAATCATGAATATACGTTTGCGTATTTTACTTTTTTGGCCGGAACAAGGACATATTGATAGAAGGACTTCAATTAATGTTCATATGAGATGTTCGTACATGCACGTAATTTTATGTACATCCTGTTTTGATTGAGTTTATGTGAAATGTCAAAAACCTACGTGTTGTGGGATTTTTCTGTGACATTTTAAATGCAACATATGGATACTGCAACTTATTCTTAACATTTATTAGTTGTAATAAATCGAAAATGCTCAAACCAAAGATAAAGTTAGGTTCTGACTTCAAAATAAGATTACCAAGTCACATTAGTCACAGCTGTCTAAAATCATGAAGTCGTCTTTTTAATAAAATTTGGGATAGTTTTAACAATCTATTATCCCTATTTGTTAAAAATGTCCATAAGGTATTACAATTAACCTGTGTTTCTTCAATCTCAAGGAAACCCTAACCCATTTATGCTTAAACGATTTTCAAAAGAAAAATTCAAACAATAAAATATTTGAAAAACATTGAAAAAATATAAAAACAATTTTCAAAACGGGTATTTTTGAAATGAGTATTAAAAATAATCGTGTTTTTCGAAAATATGAAAGCATTAAATTGATGGTTTTCTTAAAACTTCATGCAGATTAAAATGAAAACTAAAAACCAATGAGAATTTTCAAAAACAAACTATGATACTTAAATGATATTAACTGTATGTAGAAGTCAAAGATTTCTGCTTTTAAAAACCAAATACCGTGTTTGAATGTCTTTAACGTTTTTGAAAAGGTACATTTTAAAAGTCTGCTAAGAATTAAAAATTATAAAATTTTAACATTCAACTGACGATTTTTTTTACAAACGAAAATTCTAACAAACATTTTGGGGTAAATTCGTTTAACGTCAAAAATATCTTGACGAAATCAAAAGCTTCAATATAAAAACGCTGGATTTCGACTAACACTAATAACTTCTCATTTCGTCAGTCGAATTGTCTTGCTTTAAACTTTATTACATAAATAATCTCAAGTCAATATCTTTATTTGTTCTTGTAAAACTTGAGTCAAAAACCATTTCTAATCAAGTTTTGTTGTTTCTGTCGGTTTCGTGTTTTATTAAAAATTGACAATGGGATTCTTATAAAAATTTTACTGAATGTCGAAAAGAATATTTTGTTAAAGATAAAAATAGTTTGAAGTCAAAATTTTGTTATCTTTGAAAAAATATTTAAGCCAAAAATCAAATTTTACCACCTTTTAGTAATCTTGTTTTTAGCTTTAATATTAAACTTCCCATAGAAAGTTATTGTAATGGGTCTGATTTGTCAAAATGAAAATTTTGACATTTCTCGACGTTTCAAGGTCCCTAGATTCGAAATAAAAGATTTTCAGGAAGATGTCTGTGCGTGCGTGTATACTTACGTTCGTACGTCCGTACGTTAGCGACTTTTTTCTCGTCATTTATAGCTCAAGAACCAGAAGAGATATCGATTTCAAATAAATTTTGTTATACAGATAAAAAGGCAGAAAGATGCAGAAAGGGCTCTCAAGAAAATTGTGTGGGTATTTTTTTTTACCGTAGCAGTTTGAAAAAAAGGTGAAAATATTGGTTAACTTTAAATATCTCATAACCAAAAACGCTAGAGACTTAAATTAAATTTTATATAATATATTGTAACGTGATATCAAAGAAGTATATTTTTTGAAAAAAAATCCATTTAACGGTTTTTTTTATAAATCAAAAAACCTGAAAAAAAATTTGTCACCTCCAAAATTTTACGACTAAAATATGATTTCATCTCCAAAACAATTTTGTGCAACGAAGAATAATGTTTTTGACATCTGATAAAATTTTGAGAAAAAACCCAAGTGACAGTTTTTTTTATAAAAAATAAAAATCTTAAAAAAACATTACTCAAAGTTGGTAAAAATTGAATATCGACTCAAATATCTTTTTAAAAACTTGAAATGTAGGCTTTAAACTTATTTTAACTTATAAGAAATATTGTTTTTAATATTTAAAAAATGTTGAGAAAAATCGAATTGACAGTTTTTTTTACAAAAAATAAAAACCTAAAAATTAATAAAAGTTCGTAAAAATTGATTTTCGATTTAAATATCTTTTTAAAACTTTTAGATATTGGCTTTAATTTACTATTATCTTTCAAAAAATATTGTTGTCAATATTCAGTAACATTTTGAAAAAAATCGAATTGGCAGTTTTTTTTACAAAAAAATTGAAAACCGAGGAAAAAATAACGAAAGTTGGTAAAAAATGATTTTCGACTCAAATATCTTTTCAAAAATTTTATACATTACCTTCTGACTAATTTTTACGTATAAAAAATGTTGTTGTCAACATTAGGACAAATTTTGAGAAAAATCAAATTGACAGTTTTTTTTACAAAAAATAAAAACCTAAAAAAAAAATGTATAAAAGTTGGTAAAAATTGATATTCGATCTCAAATATCTTTTCAAAAATTGAAGATATAGGCTTTAAACTACTTTTATTTTTAAAAAAAATATTGTTTTTAACACTCACTAAAATTTTGAAAAAAATCTAATTAACAGTTTTTTGTACAAAAAATTAAAAACCTAAAAAACATTAAACAAAAGTTAGTAAAAATTGATTTTCGACTCAAATATCTTTTTTTTTTTCATTAATTTTGTTTTCATAACTCGCCGTGGTTTATTTGCGTCAAAGTTTAGGTTCGTTGCAAATATTTTGGATATTAACACCAAATAATATTAAAAATGTATTCTACCAGGAAAAAGAATTATTGTTTAGTGAAAAAGTTTAAATGAAATGAGCATTAAATTATTGAATATCTGCGATAGATCTATTGCCCGTGAAGCATCTCCAATACCCAGAAGCAGCTACAATGCTACAACTGTTGGCTTCGGTGGGAAGGTTGGTGGCAGTGGTTGTTGGTACTCAGGAGGGTATCTAAGGTTGTGACAATAAAGACAACCATTGTCCAGAAAAGGAGGGTGTTGTTCTTGGCAGTCCAACCAAATGCAAAGGTGACCTGTTTTGGTGTGATTGATTTCTTCGATGAAGTAAGATTTTTAACCAAGAACCGAACAGTTGTTTTATCAAATCTATACCTGGAGTAAATTTCACCATCGTCCAGCTCTTCAAGAGGATTTACTCGAGTGTTAATACTTTTAACTTACCTACTCAACACTGAATCCTCAAACATTTCAAAATCTTCTTCCTCCGAAAACATTTTAAATTAATTTACATTTTATGATATCTATAAATAAGTTTTATTTCACAATTTATCAATTTTAAAACACTTTGTCACATTTGAGTAAAATGACATACATATATCATACAGATTTAGTACGATACTAAAAAGATAGAGTAGCCATTTGGTGATTTTAACTTTAGTAAAATGTTAAGAAGATAGTACGATACTAAACTCCTTTAAAATTATCAAAATCCTTTTTTTTAACCTAGTATCATACTAAAAATGAGTTAACATCGTACTAAATCGCCTAAAATTTTGTACTATTGTCTTCAAACTCTTCTCCTTTCAACAAAATAATTCCGGATAAACAGTTCGGCTTTAAGGCGGGACATGACACTATTCATGCGAGACTTAGCTAAGCTTTGTTCTGATATCCAGTGGAACAAATCTAAAAGGCAATGTAGGGGTGATTGTCTATTTGACTTGAAGGAGGCTTCGACACTTCGGTATATTGTCAACATTTTCGATGTAACATCTACCAACATCTTTTATATTAAAAATGGTCTTCAACGATTAGCTGTTAACTCGCCGATCATATTCAAAAATACAAAACTATTCTGTTAAGGATTCATCTGTATGTAAACTCAAGGAATACGAGAAAGAACTGGAAAAATCTATTGATCGTTCGACCAAATTGACAGACACAAAAGTGTAGTAAGGTACCTTGGCATCTGGTTGCAATAGTGCTTGTACATCGACAGACATATAAGTGTCTTGACAGCAAGGTGAAGATGATTTGCTACATGGCCCTTATGCGGCCTAGCGTTGATTGCCTATTAGTGTTCGGTATGTTTTATGTTGCCCCATCTCAAATGGAAAAGATGCACGTGTTTTAGAGACAATGTCTACGACGGACGTTGCCTTGAACTACAAAGAACACTTGAGTCGGAATACAAACATTACTATTGCAACCAGGTTCTATACAACAGAGCCAATATAAACGTCGAATAACAGCTTATTTTTTGGGGCTTACTACCACAACAATGAGTACTACTGTCAAGAAATTAAATAACTTTAACCGAAATTAAGCTCAAACAAACTTTATTGCCACGTGAGCTGGCTTAAATTTTCGTTTAACTTTATCCAGAAAAAATGAAGAACACAATATGGCTTTTCTTTGGTTTCCAGCATGTTATGCCAGCATAAAATAAAAAATGGCTTACCAAGATTGGCAAAGAATGGCAGCAACCAGGCAAAGAATGCAAGTGGTTTAGTACAGTATTATTTTCTAAAGTGCACATTTGAACGGCAACATTCCGCCCAAAGCTTCTCTCTAGTTAAACACTCAAAGGATGATACAGGATAAAGAGGTGGTTCCGCACCTTCGGTTCAGTAGGACTGTTTCCGATAGGGACCGAAGGGATAGAGTGAGGCAGTAGAGCCAGTTTTTATATAATACTAGCTTTGTACATTGAAAATAATGTCTGTGTGTACTTGCTGCAGTTGATGTAAAATATCTTCAGCCATGTATTCTTTGTACTTATTCCAAAAAGTTTGAGGGTTAGAAAGACCGCAAGAAGATAAAAGCGTAGCGTAAAGTTCCCTGATTTTATCTGGCGATCGGCATTGTACAGCTTCCTCCATAGTTTCATCCCAATTGTCATTCTAACAGTCGCGGAGCTTCACATGCTTCTCGGTAGGTTTGTCATTCCTGACCATTGACGATTTTAAGTTCTGTAAAGCTAATTGGACCTCTAACATGATGCAACAACATGCGCAGACAAAAGCATTCAAAATTCGTAACATGTACATGTAGAAACAGTTGAAACTTTATTCAATTGAATTAGATATTGAATTAGATATTGTCGTCACCGTCGGTAATACAGTGGGTTGGTATTACAGTATTCAGGGTTGAAACTTCATCACTATGATGCTAGATGGCGTTGAAGTAGCTAAATTTGACGATATTTTGACAAACAATTTTCTTATTTTTCGTAAAGTTTTTTAATTTTTTTTTTAATAAAAAGTATCCTATGTTACTTCTAATACCTTCAAGAGTGTATGTGCAAAGTTTCATGGTGATTGTTTAACTAGTTTTTGCGTGAAAGCGTAACAAACAAACTTACATTCGCATTTATAATATTACTAGCTGACCCGTGCTCGCGTTGCTTAGCAAATTGTAACCACGAACATTTTTTGAATATTAGTATTAGCATATGAAAAATTTCTCAATGGGACTGAGCATATTTTCTACAATAATATTAATTTTAGTTTATATGTATAAACGTACCGTATCTAATTAGATTTCACACTTGAAAAAAAAGAGTTTGTTCATGTTTGTGCATATTATAAATATTTTTTTATTTCAAAGCCTCCGGATAAACAATATTTGCAGTTATATTACTGCGAGGAAGAAGTATGCATTGGTTGCTTTTTGAGCCTACCCTGGAAAGAGCAACATAAAGCTGACCATGAGAGAAGACATTTTCCCTAAGGTCGACTCCAATAAATTTAAACGATTGACCCTGAGCCTTGTTAATTGTCATACAAAAGCATGGTTTAATGGGAAATTGCACACGTTTAAATTGAAAAGGGAGATCTGTTGGTATCATTGGTATCCGGGGAATCAGGGCATATTTTCCTACTGCGGGTCCGGTAAGAATTTGGACTTGTATTATATTTTTTAATAGCTTTTTGATTTGGAGTCGTGTGCCATTGCACAGATTCGGAGGATTGAGATTTCTTATTAGAATAATTGGTGTACCAATTTTTAAATTAAGTTGATATGGCGGCAGGCCTGCTGGGTTGAGTGAATTTAAAAACTCATGAGGGTAGTGCACACTATCATTATCATCAACCACAGTGTCAATTGCATTGTATTTATGCGACTCCGTTTTAAGATTCTGAAGCACGTATCTGTTTATTTCATCCACTGAACAGTTTTTTGGTGACACGATAGCTCTTTCGCAAAACCAAGAAAATGGTCTTGATTCTAACGCGTTCAGGTCTCCATACACACACTGAATAAGTTGTTCTGTGCTATACACAATTTTTCCGAAGCTTTCGTTTAATTCAATTGTATTTGGACCCATGAAAGTATGTTTTTCATCACCAATTCTTAGAAGTAGAGACGCGAACTCAGAAGTATCAGTGTTGTTAGTAAGCTCTACTCTCATATTGATTTTAAGTTAAAGTTTTTGTACATATCGCCAAATAGAAGACGACTTAACGCAAGATTTGATAATATCGGCTCGAGTACCCTTGGGAATCACTGGCATTATCTGTCTAAAATCCCCAGAAAAAACCATTGTGACTCCACCCATAAGTCTTGACGATGATCTTAAATCTTTAAGGAGTCTATTCACAGCCTCAATATGAGCTTGATTACTCATCGTACATTCATCCCAAATGATAAGGTCCGCTTTTTGGAATACTTTTGCAATGGAAGTGGTTTTTGAAATAGAGCATGTTGCTTCTTCATGGGCAATGATGTTAATTGGCAGCTTGAACGTAGAGTGAGCAGTTCTGCCTCCACTAAGCAATGTTGCTGCAATCCCAGAAGAGGCGACGGCAAGAACAATCTTACCTTCTGATCTATATTTCGCTAGTAAAAGATTAATCAAAAAGGTTTTACCAGTACCTCCAGGCGCGTCTATGAAAAAAAGTTTTCCTTTATGTAAATCTACACTTTCTTTTATTTGGCTGAAAGCAAGTTTTTGTTCCGAATTCAGTTTTGGTAAATTTTCCTGCACGTACTGATGTAGAGGGCGCTGTGTGTACGGAAATTTGGTGTGGAATCAAAGAGCGACTGGAAGTATAAAAATATTGAAATAAATAAATAAAATAAATTACTCAAATGTAAACAAAAATCAGTCGTTGCCAACGTTTCCTGAGATTTGTTTTATTCATACCTATCAATGTATAGAAGATATGCATATACAATACATTTAGTTGTATGTGTTTTAGATTTGCTAGCCGAAAATTGTATTGATTTGATTTTAGATTTTCTAATTTTGTGAAATCTGAAAATTTAAAAGCAACGTTTTCAAATTTAAGTTTTGATACAATGCTACGTTGCCATATTTTGAATTTTTCCATAGCAAATACATTCGATGTAGGTATTTTTTAAATTTGTTTTTTTTTTTTATTGTAATGTAATGTTAAGGAGTGGGTGGGTTATGTAGGTATGTAGAAAGCTAAGTATTAAGGAGGTTGGTGTGTATTGAGCTGCATTATTAGGACTTAAGTCGTTTCGTAATTGGAATTGATGATGATGGCTCAAGCTAGAATTAAACAATCAACTTAAAGGGTCAACGCGTTGGCTCTGTGACGTCATAAAACCATGCAAATATTCTGTATCAACGCACGCACCGTCAACGTTCACAGCGTCAATGCTTAAGATGTTGATTATCACACGATTAGACAAAATAATATTTATTTAAGCCAACGTTATTTTTATTTTGTTTCATATTAGGGTGTGAAAGAATGTTAAAATTGGTACAGTGTAAGCATATTACGTAATTATTGTGTGGTTTTTAATTATTGTAGATCTGCAAATGACGTCTATTTTACGTCAAAGTGTCAACGCGTTGACCGTTTACGTTGACCTTCTAATAGTAGCTTCAGACTTTTTTCTTTAATATTTTGCAGTGCGAAACAACTGTGTTAAAATTGGAAAAAATGAGAATTTATGCATGTTTACCTATTGTAAAACATATTTTTCTATATTTATCCTTTTGGAGTTAAAATAGGTATATGAATAAGTACGATAGTATTTGTTTAGGTTGGCAGGTTGTTGCGTAGATAAAAATGGAAGGAAGTTAAATAAAAATATATTTAACCAAAAAGGTAACAAAATTAGTTTAAGAACCTACTATTTTCCTTACCCTCATTTTGGTTGTTTCAAAACGGACAAATAGCTAAAGATTACTACACTATCTTCTTCTTAATTCTTGCGTTCTTAGGAAAAAGGAGAGTTCAGTTTCAGTTTGTTCGTATTATAAAAAAACGTTAATTGGAATTTTTCCAAAAAATATACTTGTTTGGTATCGTTCGTGAGATATTTAGGATTTACCAAAATATGTACCCTTTTTTCAAATAACTGTCAGAAAAACCACCCACGCAATTTTCTTGAGAGCCCTTTTTGCATCTTTCTACATTATTATCTGTATAACAAAATTTATTTCAAGTCCATATCTCTACTGGTTCTTGAGCTATGGACGACGAAAAAACGTCGCGAACGTACACACGTACACAGACAACTCTCTAAAAACTTTTATTTCGACTCTAGGGATCTTCAAACGTCGAGAAATGTCAACATTTTCAATTTGACAAATCGGACCCATTACAATAACTTCCTATATTAATTTAAAAATGTTCGCACTATTATTATCATGGTTTAAAAATATTTGTCTCATATGAAAATGATTCGAAAAAAATAGGGAAAACCTTAATTTTTCTAATTGGCAACCACAAAAAGTTTATATTCTAATTTTTCTACTATTTTTTGTTCTGTGTCTTTGTATATTAATTTGAATTAATTTGAATTTGTATACATTCTTCTCTATCTTCTGTTTTTTTAATAATCTGGAAATTTATTATTTTATATTGGAATTCTCACTCATGTTTGCCCCCACCCCAATACATTCCACTTGTAAAACATGTGGAACGCATTGTTTAGGAAGTCGGAAAAAGATGTCAGGTCGAGCGTTCCTTCTTCATGATAGTACTATTCAAATATATATACAAAGACAATACAGAAAAATTGAATATGTAGGTATGTAGGTAAGAGAAAAAACGTAACTATTGAATGGAACACATATTAAGAGAGAAGGAAGAAAAGAAAATTAAAAATGTTGGAATGATAATGAAATGAAACAAAGCAGCGACCGTGCGATTGTGATGAAATCTAATTTCATAAATAAAATAAATTCAAAAAGTTTATAATTTTATAATATGTTTTTATTTATTTCTCAGGTTGTATGTTTAACTTAGAAGTGATTTTAGGCTTAAAATTTGCGCAACAATATTGACTTTATGAAGCAATGCTAATCTTTGTCGATTATTGTATAGGTTTTAAGATATGAGTTGTTGTATAAGTCAACTAATGAAAAAAAATGGACAAAAAATGTAAAATTAATAATATTTAAGTTTGACAAATAATTAATGAAAAAAAATTAAAGCCATAAATAATCTCATAACAATAAAGAAAATAATAAAATATATTTCAAATAAATCGGTTGACTACTTTCTGAGATCATTCGTTACAAACTTTTAAATGGTTTCGCTTTTATATAATAGTATAGATATAAGTAATAAGTAATAAGTAATAAGTAATAAGTAATAAGTAAAAGTAATAAGTAATAAGTAATAAGTATAAGTATGATGTCCTAAAAAACTAGTTTTAGGCGCTTATAATATACCCTTAAAAATCAAATATATGCTCTCAAAATATTCTCCATAAATGTAAATGATGCTTATATTTGTTTAATAGCGAATAGATCAACTTCGCACACATACAATATTATTTAAGAAAGAAAACAAAACAAGTAAAAGCAAATTCAATTTTGAATAAAAGACATTTTTTTATGTCAGCGATCAATAAGAAAATTTATTAGAAATTTTTGTTGTAGTAAGTAACTAACTTTTCACTCAAATTTTTGAAAAGGAAGCTTTGTCTGTTTAATCAAAAAACACTTTTGTACATGGTAAAGCTCCGTTGAATGTCATCAGAAGTGATCAGAGCGTATTTGAATGCTAAAATTTCAGCAATTATATATTCTTCAACTTCAATGGATTTCTTTTCTAAAAAAGATATTGCAATTATTTTTAGTAGTCAAAAACATCAGAAATCCAAACAATCTTTACAAAAAAAGTAAAAATATGCAATAATATGTCTTTTGAATGCAAAAATATACTTTTTCACTGAAATATGCAAAAATATGCCCTAACATATGATGTTTAAAAGACGGATTTCAATGAAATGCATTTCTGTCACAGACTTGTGTTAAAATTCATGAAGAAAAAATATGTTCAAACATATTTATTAGAAATCCATATTTATTAGTATTAAAATTGTTTTTAGAGCTAAAATGCAGTAGTTATAAGATAATGGATTAACTAAGAGCACCCCCATAGGGCCAGTAACATATTTTTAAGCTTTTTAGATACGCTAGTTTTTCAAGAATTTGTATCTAGCCTTAAGATAGTTTTAAGATTTTGATAAAATAAAATATGGAAAGGAAAAAACAAAACATCTACTTCGGGACTGTGTGATATTTGGACATCAATGTGTTACTGTATAATTAGGAGCAGTACGATATTTGTGACATTGTGATATTTAGAATAGAGGCTAACTTTTTGTATAGGGCAACATTTTTCGAACTGTGTTATTTGGGACAGTATATATACAATGTGTGAAAGTCAGATATTCGGGACAATGACTATTAGTGAAGGTTATTTGAAAAATTATATGATTGAAGATAGTGTGCAATTTCGAAACGTGTGCATAATTACGGTTAATCAGAAATTCGGGACATTGTGTTACTTGGAAAAGTGTTCTCTTTGAGACAGTTTGTCAATTGGGACAATTGTGTAATTCGAAACGTTATGGTAATTGGGAAAGTTTATGTGATCATTTAGTTGCATTTGAGGCATTATATGATTCGGGATAGTATGGTTTGTGGGAAAGTGATATTTTGGAACTGATTGCTTTTTTTTAAGAATGAGGTAAGTTTTGACACTACCTCATTCTAAAAAAATGAACTTTTATTACTTAGGCCATTGTGAAAAGTTGTAACAACCAGGAGTTCATAAGTAAGTTAAATTGTAACAGTCTAAAAATACGTTATACGTTATATCATACATGTGTCCTACCTTATCACAGTGAAACACTTTCGTGGTTACATTCATTACAAATAATGCCAAAATTATTTCTTAATATAAAATAAGATGATTGATCAATAAAAGAGAACAAAAATTCTCATTTAAAGCAATTACATGACGAAAGACTTTTTTCCACAAATGGTCAATTTTGCTGATTATTTTCCAGGACTATAATAGGCTTACATTTCCGTTTGTTCCCATTCACAATGAAGAGGACTACCACTAACATCTGCTTGCTGAAACTAAACAACACAACTAACGATCTATAAATGTTTAGCTTATCCAATTTTCATTTGACTTTGGCATTGCGTTGAATAGTCCATTAGTCATGTTTAAATGGTGCCGCTGGTAGTGGGGGTCAGCAATTGTATATGGCTGATTAGGCAACTTAATGGATAACAATTTTCACAATTTTTACACATTACGTACAAAATCAGTTTATTGTGCGTCAGGAAATAATCTTAAGCATACAATTTTTGTTGTTATTAAAAAAATCGATTTTCTGTTAAAATTACTTCACAGATTTTCCAATGCTCTGGTCAGTCACAAACAGCTTTTGGATCTTGATCTGATAACAAGGGTAACAATATTGATAAAACAATTTCCTTAACAGCCACTCGATGATACGTGTCCTGTGTGTTCTACAACTATAAGAAAATCCTATTAACTTCGAGTCATCTTCGATTTCAAAGAGCATACACCAACGGCCGAGATGGCAATGGCAACGAAGGTTTGCCCGCTTCATGCCAATTCCAGAATCCAAACAAAAAAAAAACATCCTGCAAGAAAGGATTAACTCTGTTTTCCAAAACCTATAAAGATTTTGTTGTTTAGTGAATTGGAATAATGAATTTTGTTTGTTTTTGGCAGCTTTCATAGAAAGAAGAAATAGGAAACAAATCTCTGCATCTGACATTAGGAGTATATCATAGTTTATGTAATGGGGAACGTTCAAGAGGGACCCCTGATTAAGGGTTAAATTATAGCCGTATTAGGCGAATGATAAGTGTTATGGGCATTTTGTTTATCCGTGCGAATCAAGGAATTGAGACATTTCTTTTTTCTTCTTGCAGAAAAAGAGAGAATTTTTATTTGAAATAAAAATAAATCGATAATATTGAGAAAGTCATTAAGGTCATATTTTATTACTCGTGTGCTTGTAAGAGGATGTTTGGATGTAATGTTTTTTTTTTGTTACTTTATGTTGTCTGGACTATCATCATTATGTGAACATGGTCAATGGACAACAGATACCTTGCAAATTAATAAATCAAAACGAAGATAGAATTTGCGTTTCCAAAGTTAATTTAAAAAAAAACGGTATGTACTTTGTATAAGATTTTTCAAAACATTCTAAAAACAGAAATTGTTTTGCGACAATTTAAATTGTTTGATGTTTATTATTATCGGTCTGATTTTTCTAATTACAAAATTTAAATTTTTCGACGTTAAAAGTTAAGGTCCTTTATGTCAACACAATTTAAAAACTTCGTTAAAGATAACATTTTTCGATCAATACATCTGAAAATAACAAGATCAAGTAAAATTAGTTTTTGAAATATCAAACATCAAGTTGTGTACTGGACTTCCAAAAAATTTAATGAGTATTCTTACTTGCGAAGTTAACAAATTTGAATTTGAGATTTTAATCAAACATGACATTATGATGGTAGAGAAGCCGAAAAACGTGGGTTAACCACCGTCGACCTGCCTGTCTTCCTGTCCTTGCCTCTACAGCCCTAACCATTGGTCGTTTGAATTAAAACTTGAAAATAAAGGTTTTAAACCGCGTTGGGGGTTCAAAACCGGAGACGAAAACAGACAATACAATTTTTTTTCAAAAACAAATTCGATATCTCGATTATGGTTTCTATTTTTGCACGAAATTTAAGGCGAAAAGTATATGAATTAGATCTAAAAACTGCAAACTACACACATTTTTAAACTCAAATTACAATTTTTTATATATTAAAAATGTATTTAAAAAACCTCCCTCTCTTTGTATACATAAAGAAGTTCGTGCGAAAAAACTTCGTGTATTTTATTTGTAGAATCATTTTTTGAGTGCATATTAATTAATCTTACATTTTATGGAAATATTTATTTCAATTTTTCAAATTAAAAATAAAAAAAGAGGCTGGGATGCGACCCACACTGATAACTTCCCATAACGTCTGTCGATTTGTCTTGCTTAAAAGTTTGTCTTTATGTACTCGTATCAATTTTTACCAAATTTGAGTACTCTTTTTGTAGATTTTATTTTTTATATGAAAAAACGGACTGTTGGATTTTTATATAAAAATTACTCAATATCGAAAACAATATTTTCTGTGAAATAAAATAAATTTCAAGCCAATATTTTTAAGTTTTGAAAAGCTATTTGAGTCGAAAGTAAATTTTTACGAAGTTTTAGTATTGTTTTTTTTTTTTTAGTTTTATTTTTTGTAACACAAACTGTCAATTCGATTTTTTTAAATTTTACCAACAATATTTCTTATGAGATAAAATTACTTTAAAGCCAATACTTAAAATTTTTAAAGAGATATTTGAGTCAAAAATCAATTTTTACCAACTTTTATACATTTTTTTTAGGTTTTTAGTTTTTGTAAAAAAAATGTCGATACGATTTTTTTCAAACTTTAATTGAATGTTGACAACAAGATTTTTTGAAAGATAAAAGTCAATTAAAGCCAATATCTCAAAGTTTTGAAAAGATATTTGAGTCGAAAATCAATTTTTACTAACTTTTATATATTTTTTTTAGGTTTTTATTTTTTGTAAAAAAAACTGTCAATTCGATTTTTTTTCAAACTTTAACTGAATGTTGACAACAAGATTTTTTGAAAGATAAAAGTAAATTAAAGCCAATATCTCAAAGTTTTGAAAAGATATTTGAGTCGAAAATCAATTTTTACCAACTTTTATACATTTTTTTTTTAGGTTTTTATTTTTTGTAAAAAAACTGTCAATTTGATTTTTTTCAAACTTTAACTGAATGTTGACAACAAGATTTTTTGAAAGATAAAAGTAAATAAAAGCCAATATCTCAAAGTTTTGAAAAGATATTTGAGTCGAAAATCAATTTTTACCAACTTTTATACATTTTATTTTTAGGTTTTTATTTTTTGTAAAAAAACTGTCAATTTGATTTTTTCAAACTTTAATTGTATGTTGACAACAAGATTTTTTGAAAGATAAAAGTCAATTAAAGCCAATATCTCAAAGTTTTGAAAAGATACTTGAGTCGAAAATCAATTTTTACCAACTTTTATAATTTTTTTTTAGGTTTTTATTTGTTGTAAAAAAAACTGTCAATTTGATTTTTTTCAAACTTTGATTGTATGTTGACAACAAGATTTTTTGAAGGATAAAAGTAAATTAAAGCAAATATCTCAAAGTTTTGAAAAGATATTCGAGTCGAAAATCAATTTTTACCAACTTTTATACATTTTTTTTTAGGTTTTTATTTTTTGTAAAAAAAACTGTCAATTGGATTTTTCTCAAAATCTTTCAGAATGTTGAAAACAATATTTCTTATAAGATAAAATAAGTTTGAAGCCTAAATTTAATGTTTTTGAAAAGATATTTGAATCGATATTCAATTTTTACGAACTTTGAGTAATGTTTTTTTTAGATTTTTATTTTTTATAAAAAAACTGTCAATGCGATTTTGCTCAAAATTTTATCAGATGTCAAAAACATTATTCTTCGTTGCACAAAATTGTTTTAGAGATAAAATCATATTTCAGTCGTAAAATTTTGGAGGTGACAAATTTTTTTTTTCAGTTTTATTGATTTAAAAAAAAACCGTTATATTTATTTTTTTCAAAAAATATACCTGTTTGGTATCACGTTACAGTCTATTATATAAAATTTAATTCAAGTCTCTAGCGTTTTTGGTTCGTAAGATATTTAGGGTTAACCAAAATTTTCACCTTTTTTTCAAACTGCTATGGTAAGAAAACCACCCACGCAATTTTCTTGAAAGCCCTTTCTGCATCTTTCTGCCTTTTTATCTGTATAACAAAATTTATTTGAAGTCGATATCTCTTCTGGTTCTTGAGCTATGGACGACGAAAAAAACGTCGCGAACGTACGGACGTACGGACGTACAAACGTACGTACACACGCACGCACAGACATCTTTCTAAAAATCTTTTATTTCGACTCTAGGGACCTTGAAACGTTGAGAAATGTCAAAATTTTCAATTTGACAAATCGGACCCATTACAATAACTTCCTATGGGAAGTTAATAATAATAAAAAAGGGGCTGTGTTGCCACCCACAGTGAAACTTCTTTCTATTAAAAGATATGGTGATTGGATTTTTCTTAATTGCCAAGATATTCAATTCCAAAAATAAATTTTTACAAGCTTTTAGTATTATATTTCGTAGGTATAATTTTTTTGTAAGAAAACTGAAACTTTATTGTCCTGAAAATGTTGCCAAATGTCAAAAATGTTATTCATTAATATATGTTGTCCGGCTGCAAGTGCAGCAGCGCTTTAACTCCTCCTGGACCATAGGGCATCAACAAGATACTTCCACTTATCGCAATTGACCTGAGCTGTGGCCTACCCAACGCCATTTCCGTTCCATGATGTCTACGTCCAATTTTTTCTGTCCGGTCTTATTTCACAGCTCAACGTTAGAAATGGTTTGCGGCCACTGGATCTTCAGAATAGAGCGTAGACAACGGTTAACGAAAGGTTGTAGTCTGCTAGAGATGTTGGCAGAGCATTTCCATGTTTTAGAAGCATTTAACACCACTGATTTGACGTAGGATTCGAAGAGTTTCAACTTGGTGCGTAGCGATATTCTGCTAGAGTTCCACACAGGAGAAATTATTTCAAATGCATTACGAGCTTTGTTGGCTACTGTTAACATCCAAGGTCCGTTCCGCCATCGAGATCTATAAAAATTCCTAGATAATTAAACTGCTTAATCTCCTCTATGGTCCCCTGCCTTAGAATAACTTGTGTGCTTTGGCCCGTGGTCATTACTTTGGTATTATTTGTGTTAATCCATAAGCCAGCCACCTCTCCATTTAATTGCATTGAATGACACATCTGATTCAAGCCTGCCGTGTTGTTAGCCAAGAGACATATATCGTCAGCATAATCTATGTGGCTAAGCTTGTCAAACAGACTTCATTGGATACGGTTTCTTGTAATTGTACATACTGTGGCAGTCATCACATCGTCAATTACTAGCAAACACAAAATTGGTGACAAGACATCTCCTTGACTCATTCCTTGACGCACATCGAAGGAGTCAGAAAGCTGTCCATTGTGCAACACAAAACACCTTTCGTTGTTGTACGATTCTTTAACAACAGCTAAAATTTTCTCAGAGATTCTTCGCGCATTAAGCGATCTTCAGATGCATTCATGATTGACCCGATCAAATGAATTGTCAAAATCTAGAAACACTAGGTACAGTGGTGATTGGTAGTCAGATGATTGTTCCAGTATGATTCTCAAGGTGTTGATGTAATCGACGCACGATGGAATTAATCCTCTCGAAAATAATAGTTGCAATTAACTTCGGAAAAACCGACAGAACTGTGATACCGCGCCAGTTATTACAGTTTTTGAAGTTTCCTCTCTTTGGTAACTTTACAATAACTCCATCCATCCAGTCCCTTGGGTAAGTTTCACTCTGCCAGACAGCCTGAACGAGTTTAAGCAAAATACGGTTAGCTCTCTCCTGCCTTTAGGAATTCTGCGGGAATACAATCAAGTCCAACTGCTTTTTTTTCTTTAGAAGACGTATCTCATACTTATCTCTTCACTTGTTGGGGGACTGGTGTCAAAACCCCTAGAAGATTTACGCATGTTGTTCAATTGTGGACTCAATTCTGCTTTGTGGTCATCATTTAGCAGCGCAGAAAAGTACTCCTTCCATCCTTGTAGCTGATCTTCTGTCGTCACTAAAAGGTTGTTCAAATCTAACACGGGATGGTTAATGTTAGTGCTACTATGCTGTACGACAATGTCCTTAGTGATTTTATACAGCTCCCTTTCTTACCCTCTTCCTGCAGTATGTTCCGCATTTTCCGCAAGTTTGTCACGTCTCACACACCGCTGCTCTGTCTTATGAGATGCTCTATACTCGTTTCGTAGAATCAATTTCCGCTGAGCATCACTTTCTGAATTGATTCTAATTTAAAGTGTTCTTTGATATATGATTCTGTCCCAGGTGTCTTGGGATATCTTGGAATCTCTAGCTCTTGTCTGTCTGGGTTTAGTTTCAGTTCCAGCTTCCATGTAAGCGCTCTTCATTTGGCCCACACCTCTAAGCGACGCAGCACAGCAGCTGTTTGTAAGCGAAGCACAACCAGTAGCAAGTAATGGTCACTACCTGCATCAGCCTTTCTTTCGTTACGAACATTGCACAGTGATTTCCTCTATTTCTGCTGTATAATGAAGTGATCGATTTGATTTTTGGTTCGACCATCAGGAGATTTCCAGGTGATTTTGTGGCAGGTCTTGAGCGGAAATAAAGAACCCCCAATCACAAGTTGACGAGCGTTGCAGAAGTCGACAAGCATATCACCTTCTTCGTTACGTTGACCTAAGCCATGCTTACCCATAAGTCGTTCGAGGCCTACGTTATCAGAAAAAAATTTGGCATTAAAGTCCCCTATGATAATAATGGGGCACGTAGACCTCAAGGGTCCATTGTGATACCACTATATTGAGGTTACTCATGGGAGAGTAATGAACTTAAACAAACCATTTCGAACTTTTAATAAAGTTAGAGAGACGTTTTGTGTCAATCGTTGCCAGTTCTGGTATTATCGAAGAAGGGATTACCGAGAAAGTTATTTCTTCTAATGGAGAGTGCTGGATATGTACATAGAAGGTGTTGGACTGCTTCCTCTTCCTCCTCGTCCATGCAGTTTCTACAAAAGTCATTTGTGTAGACCCTTACCCTCAGAGCATGTCTTCCTATCTGCTTTGTCTTTGTCTGCTCAGGGATATCAAGCCTTTTGACCGTTTTAAATCTATGCTTGGCCATATTTGCTTGGTTGCTAGGCAGGTGGTACTCTGTGACCATCTAGCATTTGTTGATTCTAGAGCATTTTGTTTGAGAAGATATTTGCATGTAGCAAGTGGTGTTCCTATGTTATGTTTTGGTCTAACATTAGGCAGAAGTGTTCCGTTTTTGGCGAGCTCATCGGCTTTGCAATTCCCCCGAATGTCACTGCGGCCCGGCACCCAAATGAGGTGAATATTAAACTGTTCCGTCATCTCGTTCAGATATGATCGACAATCGTGGACTATTTGAGAGTTTGTGGAGACAAACGCGAGAGATTTAACAGCGGCTTAGCTGTCCGAGAAGATCCGTATATCCTTGCAAGATAGGTATAACGTTTTCTTTGAGTCAGGATAGTGCTTCTTTAATCGCCATTACTTCTGCCTGGAATACACTACATTGATTGGGAAGTCTATATGATAGACTGAGATACAGTTGTTCCGAATAGATACCACTTCCAACTCCGTGATCGGTCTTTGAACCGTGTGTATAGAAGTGTACCGCATCGTCTTCCAGGGGTCTCTCTTCTTCCTAAGAGGGTCTTGAAGGGATGGACACATGGAAGCTTTTACCGAATACCATTTTTGGGGTGGTATAGTCTCAGCAATCTAGGATAGATCTGAAAGTATCTAGAATAATAGTATATCCAGTATTGCTACTGTTTCATTGAGAGGTGGCTCTAAGCCTCACACATGAGTTGGCTGCCACCATTTTGGAGAAGATGTCAAGAACTCAAGAGGTGTTAGGTTTAAAAGCACTTCCAGTGCTGCGGTTGGTGTTGAGCGATGCACATACCACTGGACTTTCATGAGCTTATTTAGATTTACCATCTTGTCCAGTGTGGTCCACCATACGACAGCTCCATAAATGAGAATCGGTCTGATTACCGAAGTGTATAGCCAGTGGGTTATTTTTGGGGAGAAGCCCCATTTTGATCCATTGGCCTTTTTACAAGTAAAAAGCGCTACAGTAGCCTTTTTTACTCTTTCATCAATATTTGCCTTCCAATTTAGTTTTTGTCTAAAATGAGGCCTAAATGTTTAGCTTGATCGGAAAAGCTTTTATATCTTCTCGAAAAGAGTATTAATTCTGTTTTATGTGGATTGACGTCCAAGCCACATGGCTTAGCCCATTTTGTTAACCTATTTAAGGCATTTTGTAGGAGTTCCGAGGGAACTTAGGTGTGCTTCCCAGAAACGGATATTGCAACGTCGTCAGCATAAGCAATCACCTTGAAACCCTCTGCTTCCAATGATGTAAGTAGGTCGTTTACTACCATGTAAAAATTACAAAATATAATAACATACAAAAGTTGTCAACATGTTTTTTGACTCACTCAAATATTTCGACAAAAATAAGGATATTGACTTTATCTGGTAAATTTTATTTTCATAGGGTGTTTTTTAGATAAGTGCGAATTTCGGCAATGGTTTGAAAGTTGAAAATGTAAAATTCTATTCACCAACGTTTAATTTAGAAAAAAGTTCCCAATTGTGAAAAATTAGTTTGAAAAATATAAATTCGTTCGCGAAGTAATGTGATGTAGCTTATTTCTGGTTAAATTTATGTTCGTCTTGAAGTAGAATTGCCGTTAGAAAACTTTCAAACAACTAACAAATCATCATAACATCCATTTAAAATGACTATTTGGTGCGGCTTACACACTGGTCCTTTTCGACATGAGTTTTGTATTGTGACTCTTGCCTGTGAAACCCTATGGGGATCTTCTCGTGAGGCAAAAATTAAACTCTGTGGCTTTTATTTATTCAAAAAATTGTACGAGTTGTAGCATTTAAAACGTATGTTATTCTTTTAAGTTGTGGTGTAAGTTAAGATTTAAATTGGATATCCTCGCTTTTTAGATCGAGAATCAAATTCCATTCCATTTTGAGTTAACATTAAAATTCCAAGAGTGTACAACTAAATCGCCTTAGATTTGAGTTCTCTACCTCTATAGATGTCAATTCCTCCCCTTCCCCCAATAAATCTAATACCGTACATTCGTATACATTTTTAATCCTTTAAGGGTGAAAAATAAAGAAAACTTCTCAGGAATGAGAGAGAATATAGAGAGAATATTCTTAAGGACACTTCTGTGTCGGTATACCAAATCTGCATCAAACACCACAAATGACTACCAAATATTTACAGACATGAGTAAAGTCAAGTAAATGTAAATAAATCACAAGAAAATGTAAGTATAAAGCCAATCTTGATCCTTTTTTTGCTACAGAGCTCACTTAGAGGAATGTCCTTTTTGTATATAGAAGTTATAGGATATATGGCTACATACTAACAACAGAAAAATGTATACACTCCTGATGTAGTTTTATTTAAGTAATTCATATATTTACGACTGTGTATGTATACAGGATACTTTTTGCATTTATACATAGGATGTCCTTTAATACTATTTACTACATAAGTATATTTATATCATGCCTGTGATATTTTATTTGCGGCCGGAAGAAAGATTGGTCTGTGAGAATGAAACAATGTAATTACATTTATATATCATAATAAAGGACTCTATAGGGTTTTGATGTAGGATGTAGGTATACCTAAAGAGATGGAAATATAAACCTACATCACAGAAAAATAATAGCATCACTGTCCTGTGCTGATGTTGAGGAAATTAAATTTACGTTGGGAATTGAAAATGTTATCATATTAATTTAAGTAATTTGTTCAACCAAAATACAACAAAAAAACACAACAACAAAATAAAATACCACGATGGACAATGGACAGGACATTGTTAAAGTTATGGATTATGTGGTATCAATGTTGAGATTATTTAAAAATTTCCCATTGTTGTTTATGTTGTCATTTGTAAAACAAACACAAAATTAAAATGTCTATAAAGTGTTACAATGTTTGGTTTTTGTATCAGTTGTTTTGTGGTAAGTATAGTTTAGGTGGTAAATACGACATAAATAATCTGATCCAGAGAAGTGGTTTTCATGAATTCATGATGGCAGCCTGTGGAGGGTTATAAAAATATAAGCATACAAATAAAAATTATGTCTATTATAAAAAGTTACTGTTAAATTTTAGTGAAAAGCTTTGTTAGTTTTTTCAAAAATTATGACAAAATTCTATAGGTTCATGGTAGCCTTATCTATGGATGAAAACTATGCCGATGGGAACGTAACATAGGATTAGATTGATATTTAGATTAGGTTGATTTTATTTAAACATACATTTTAAACAATAATTTTGTTAATACAATAAATATGATGAATGGCATTGTAGTCTACTTGACTGGTAACTTAAATTATAGCTTCATATAGATTAAAAAAAGAAAGTGCAGTTCAAATTAAAACCCTTCATTTAAAATTTGATGTGACATGCATTTCCTGTAGAAGGCTTATGAATGAATGTAGTTTAGATTATGGAGTTCTCCTCTTAGCCAGAACATGAACAGAACAAATTTGTTCGATGGTATATTTATCATGGGAGTAGTTTTTTTTTCCCAGATATCGTAGTCTAGTCTACAGAAATCATACCTTGCAATAAACTTTTGGCTTGCTCCATGTTATCCAGACTTTAAACCATCCACTTCGGGATTTGTGGAGAACTAATTTCTTTGGAACACGACAACTTGGCATATCGGGAGCTTTGGGGACGTAATCAACCTGCAGCTTGAATGTTTTTTTTTTAATAACAGCGATAAACACGTTTCCACATGATCAACTACATGACATGAAACGGGTCTATTTTATGGCGTATTGGAAGTACCCGTGGCATGATAGTTAGTGCGATGGACTGTCATGCGAGAGATTTTGGGCTCGATCCCTGCCTATGCCACCTAAAGTTTTTTTCACGGGTACTGCCTCTTGCGAGGAATTGACAAATTCTCCAAGAGTAATTCTTGTCATGAAAAGTGCTGTCTCAAATTAGCCGTTCGGATTCGGCTTAAAACTGTAGGTCTCCTCCATCCCTGACAACAGTACTTTGATAGTTGTCACTAGGCCCTAGTTCTCAAACGGACTGTTGCGCCACCCACTTCATTTTTTTTTACTGGAAGGAAGGTGGAAAATCCGTTTTACATAAAATCTGAGCAGTTTTTTCTCCTTCCCCACACTTGCGCCACATAAAACATAACTGATTCCGATACAGCTTCCAAGACCCTGAATTTTCTGGTATGCGTAATTTTCTTATTATTGCCTCCATTATACGTTTATAGCTGTTTTTGCTGTGACAAATTTGTCAATGAGACGTTTTTCCATGCTCAAGTTCATAGTAAAGCAAACTCCTCGATATTTGTATTCCTTCACTAACTCTTCTCTTTCATCATTAAAGTTCCATTGCTCAAATGGTTCCACCTTTTACAATATTCAGCAAGCTCATTGATCATTATCTGAAGGGACTGCGAAGTATACTCGAGCAGGACAATGTTATCAGCGAAAAGAAGAGCTTTAATGTTAACGCCTTCGTACTTGATTTATGCTGGTAATGCTTCGACTATATTTTCAATGAAGAGCGCAACCAAAATTGGACTGAGTGCACAGCCCTGTCAAACTCTTGATTTCGTTTGGAACAACTGTGATAAGGATTGGAAACTCCACACTGATAATTTGGTAGTCTTGTATACATTTTTCAATACTGTACCGAGCTTAAGTGACATTCCTATTTGTCTAAGCTTGTAAAATAGGGAATTGCGATCTACAGTGTCGTAAGCAGCATCAAAATCAAGGAAAAATGCAAATATTTTAAACTTCCCATAGGAAGTTATTGTAATGGGTCCGATTTGTCAAATTGAAAATGTTGACATTTCTCGACGTTTCAAGGTCCCTAGAGTCCAAATAAAAGATTTTTAGAAAGATGTCTGTGGGTGCGTGTGTACGTACGTACGATCGTACGTTCGTACGTTCGCGACGTTTTTTTCGTTGTCCATAGCTCAAGAACCAGAAGAGATATCGATTTCAAATAAATTTTGTTATACAGATAATAAGGCAGAAAGATGCAAAAAGGACTCTCAAGAAAATTGCGTGGGTGGTATTTTTACCATAGCAGTTTGAAAAAAAGGTGAACATTTTGGTTAACCCTAAATATCTTACGAACCAAAAACGTTAGAGACTTGAATTAAATTTCATATGATATATTGTTACGTGATATCAAAGAAATATATTTTTTGAAAAAAATCTAAATAACGGTTTTTTTATAAATCAAAAAAACTGAAAAAAAATTGTCACCTACAAAATCTTACGACTTAATTATGATTTCATCTCCAAAACAATTTTGTGCAACGAAGAATAATGTTTTTGACATCTGGTAAAATTTTGAGAAAAGTCTAATCGACAGTTTTTTTTTTTAAATAAAAATCTAAAAAAAACATTACTCAAAATTCTTAAAAATTGAATATCGATTCAAAGATCTTTTCAAAAACTTGAAATTTAGGCTTCAAGCTTATTTTATCTTATAAGAAATATTGTTTTCAACATTTTGAAAAATGTTGAGAAAAATCGAATTGACATTTTTTTTACAAAAAATAAAAACCTAAAAAAAAATGTATAAAATTTAGTTAAAATGGATTTTCGACTCAAATATCTTTTCAAAACTTAAAGATATTGGCTTTAATTTACTTTAATCTTTAATCAGTTAAAGTTTGAAAAAAATCGAATTGACAGTTTTCTTACGAAAAATTAAAAACTAAAAAAAATTAACAAAAGTTGTTAAAAAATGATTTTCGACTCAAATATCTTTTAAAAACTTTGAGATAATAGCTTTAAACTATTTTTTTCTTATAAGAAATATTGTTTTCAACATTTGGTTAAATTAAAAAAAAATCGAATTGACAGTTTTTTTACAAAAAATAAAATTCTGAAAAAAAACAATACTAATATTTGGTAAAAATGTACTTTCGGCTCAAATAGCTTTTCAAAACTTAAAAATATTGGCTTCAAACTTATTTTATTTCACAGCAAATATTGTTTTCGATATTCAATAATTTTTATATAAAAATCCATCAGTCCGTTTTTTCATAAAAAATAAAATCTACAAAAAATAGTACGCAAATTTGGTAAAAATTGATACGAGTACATATAGACAAACTTTTAAGCAAAAGAAATTGACAGACGGGATGGGAAGTTATCAGTGTGGGTCGCATCCCAGCCTCTTTTGTATGTTGGTAATGCTTCGACTATATCCTTAATGAGGAGTGCAATTAAGTTAGACTGAGTGAACAGCCCTGTCTAACTGCTGATTTCGTTTGGAACCACTCTGATAAGCATTGGCCATTCTACACTGATGCTTTGGTAATCTTGTATAAATTTCGCAATACTGTACTGAATTAAGTGACATTCCTACTTGGAAAAGATTGTATAATGGGGCACTGAGATGCACGGTGTCGAAAGCAGCTTTGAAATCAACGAAAAATGCAAATTGTTTCTTATTTCTCGAAAAAAACAAGGCAGCAATCGAGTCAAGTGTAAAATGTAATCGACGGTGGAGTATCCCGATCTGAAGCCAGCTTGGAACTCACTGAGCAGATTATTAGAATTTATCCTTTGATTTAAACGACTGATCAGAATCGATCTAAATATCTTATACGACGAGTTCAAAACCGGGATTCCTCAGTAGTTTTCCGGAACGTCAGTGCTTCTCTTCTTGTGGATTGGAAAAATCAAGGCATCGCTGAACTGGTTGGGGATGGTTTCTTCCTCAAAGATCTGTTTAAATACTGCTTTAAGAGATACAACAAAAGTATCTGTACCACATACCTTTTGGTCGTTAATCAATATACTCGTAAACACTTCTTCCTTTGAAATTGGTGCATCTTAAATTTGATTATTGAAGCCAGGTTTGGTATTAACAGCCAAGAACATCACGCTGCTCGTGAAACTATGCAGCAGAACCCGAGGCAGTCTATTTCCCGCCGTGCACAAGAACACGGCCTTTCACAGAGTTCAACTTGGAAAATTTTGGGTCGGAACTAAGGCCTTCACCCTTAAAAGAAACAACTGACCCAGGAGTTCAAAGTTCATAACCATAGAGAACGTTATTTGTTCGCTGACTGTTCGAATCGTTTGGAAGCGCACCCAAATTTTGAATGAATGGCTGGATTAATGGCTGTGTTAAGAAGCAAAATTGCAGACACCAACCCACGCGAGGTTCACCAGGTAATAATGCATCCTCAAAAAGTTACCGTTTGGTGTGGATTTTGGGCCAGCGCGGCGGCGTAATTGGTACTTACTTTTTTGAAAACGACCTTAGTAAGACGGTCATCGTCAACAGCGAGCGCTACATACCGATGATAACTGATTTCTTATGGCCGAAATTAAACCATATGGACCTAGACGACATGTGGTTCCAGTAGGACGGCGATACAGCAGAAACCACGAAATCTACGCAAAAAATTTATTCGCCTTGATTGAAAAATTCTTTATAAGAAGTTTGTTTCTGAAGTCGATTTCTCTGCATGTATTTGTTTTCTTTTACGACAAATAAAAATGGTAATTTAAGGACGTGGAAAAGAAGGTACACATCTCTCTAAAAACCATGAATTTAACTCTAAGGACCTTACAATGTCGAGAAAGGAAAAAATGGCATTTTGATAAACCGAAAAAATTATAATAACTTCGAACGGAAAGTTTAAAAAACTTATTTATTTTAATTTTTTTATTTTTATTTTTTTTTGTTCTTAAAGCCAAAAGCTCGTCATTTTTAATGACGGTCTTACACACCTCGGCCCTATCTACAGTTATAACAAATTCGATGACAAAATTTATGATTCGATTTTTTCACAAATCCATTAATCATAATACTGCATACTGAACATAAATTAAAAACTATCTTAAGTCGACATCACAAACGTTCATAACTCTCGAGATTCAATAACGATAATTTTTTTATCCTGGAGGATTTGCAATGTAATTATCAGAAAGACAAACATAAACAATCTCATTAATAATCAATCCAATCAATGGAAAAAGACGCCACCATTACCGACCGCATCCAACCAGTCAAGTGCCCCTCGAACAAAAGCTTTGTCATTATTGTCATTTCATTTATTATTATCGTATTGTGATGGCAACAAGTAGTTTCACACAGTACAGTACCAACCTATTATTTCCTGGCGACAAGGACGACAACGACGGTGGTGATGACGACGACTAAGAGAACTACGACCAGCAATTTACGCAAGGACTATACAATATCGTTCGATATATACCCAATGCCAATAAACACCATAAATCACTTTCAGTCTTAATTGCAAGCTCGGCTCCATGTCCAATTAAAATATTCAATTTAATATAATCCCTTCATCAACATATCCTACCAATTACATCTCTTGCTATACCACAAACTACACCACCTTTCTTCCTCCCTTGATCGCAATCTATATCTGTACAGTGAGAAAGGCGAAGACGGCGGCGATGCGGCGCGGCGTGCGGCAAAGAAGGAAGATGGAAGAAAAATCCTTTTCCAACATATTCCTTATTTAATGAGGCCATAAAGTCATTAACACCACACTTCCGGTCTTCTACACACAGAAGCCGAACAAGAATCCAAACTCGAACAAGGACTCGAGTCAGAACAGAACACAGAAAACAGAACAGAGAAAAAGTCTTGGGTGAAACTTGTAGTAATTTGCTACTAACAAGCATTTCCTTTGAACGCTCACATAATCGTCGTTATCCTGCAGGATGTATAAGGCAACGGAAGGCGAAGAACAAAATGAAACAAAAGCCACCACCACCGCACTTGGGCCATCAAGATATAAATCCATAAAATATAGTTTTTGAAACACAGAGTTACGATGGCGATGGTGATGTTGCTTCTCTGGTTATGGCGGTGGCGTTAAGGTCCTTGTCGGCCTGCACATTCGTCGTTGTGTCCGTCGCGTCGCCGTCGGTCGATTCGATGTGACTGCGGGATATCCGAGAGTCCTATTCTCTGCAACTACTGCAGAACCTTATCCACAAAAATAATTAACTCCTTGGTGCAGTTCATAATATTGCCCCTGACAAACTATGATACGGCAGGTATGAAGGGGTTCTCGTAGGGGTAATGGGGGGAAAGGAAGTGTGTTCTTGGTGTTGTTTGAAAATTTCCATCCGCTTCATCCACTCCCACCTACTGACCTGACATGCCAACTGTTATTAATTACCTACCACGGTGGTCGTGGCCGTTTCTCAAACAGAACCGCAGCAGTGCCACCAAAACGTGCGCGATAAATGATGAAGTCTTCGACATCCGCGGCTATTATAGGGAGCCAATATTTAGTTTTCACTCTTTACTTTGTTGCAGTTTCTTCATTTAGCTTTAACGATTTTAATAGTAATCGGTCAGAGGGAGGTGAATTTTGCCACAATATCAGGATCACGAAGGTTATTTTCGATATTGAATACATTTTGAAAATTTGTATCAAAGTTCAAGCATTAAAAATGTCTTTGACTAATTTCAATTTAGGTTTAAAGTTTAGTAGTAAAATCAGTTTAACATAAAAATTGCATTGGTGGTAATCTGTTAAAGATATTTTTATTTCTCGGATCATCCGTTCTGTATCGAAACTCCATTTTTTGAAAAGAGTTGAGCAATTCAATTCTAATGAAAGTCGGAGTTTCTGAAATTTAAAAGCTAACAATAGTTGTAATTGTACAATTTAACCATTTAAGACTTATTTTCTTATCTTCTTTTTAAAGTGTTTCACAGTCATCATATGAATTTACTTAATACGAAATATTTAAGCTTTATTAAATGTTACTAATTACATTGTATGTCAGCCGTAAGATTAGAATTAAGTCTGTTTATAAAAAAATAAAACATTTTATTTTTTATTCTGACTCAACAAACAGAAGACAAGTTTTATACAAACAGTTAGTGACTATTGTTTGGATTCTAGCAAATATTGTTGGTGTACCAAAAGGGAACGTACTTGGTCCCATTTTGTTTTTAATTTGCGTTAGTAGGGTATAATTTATTCATATATGTTCTTAATATTTCTATGGACTTGTATATGCCCAAAATTAAGAAAATCTATAACCGAAAATCTGTGTAGTTCAATAAAAGAGTCTTAAATCTTAATTACTTAAAAAATAAGGTTTAGAAGCAGTTTCACAAGTCTAATAATGATCGTGAATTATATAAGAAATATCGAATTTTACAAAAAGAATTAGATGCTTTAAAAAAATGTCTATACAATCAATATCTGTTTTGTGTTGAATGTGATTTAAAAAGAAATAGTAAAAGTTTTTGGAGGTTTATAAATAATAAAAACAATTAAATGGCATTCCCAACCGTATGGGCCATGACGGCATTACATCATCTGACATCTATGTTATGTATATAACTTGTTTGTTAAACATTTTCAGTCGGTTTATTAAGACAGTTGTCCTAATACACCTAATGCTACACAAATAAACTCTTCAAATACTCTTCTTAATATAGGCACTTAGTTTTTTCACTTCTGAGATTGAGGAAGCGTTGTCTAAGCTTAAGAGTGATAAGCGACGTAATAGTGTGCGAATGCATTGGCTGTTCCTTTAAAAAATATTTTTAATTGTTCACTTGCAAATGGCGAGTTTCTAAATACTTGGAAACGTTCAACAATCACACCTTTTAACAAATCAGGTGGTAGGCAAGATGTTTCAAACTATCGCCCAATTTGTAAAATTGCTACGATTCCCAATTTTTTTAAAAGTTAGTTCATGACAAATTAACAACTTCTCTTAAGGCATTTATTTCACCATCCCAACATGGTTTTGTAGCTGGGAGATCCACTGCAACTAACCTCAATGTTTTTAGTAATTTAGTCTTGAATGCACTTGAGAAATGTTATCAGTATGATGTTGACTTTTTTAAAGCTTTTAACAGAGTCAATCATGATGCTTTACTTATGAAGATAAACTTTTTAAAATGGCTAAATTCATACTTAAGGGGTCATATTCAGTATACGTTCTACACCGGTATATGTTAAGTCGGGTGTCCCGCAGGGAAGCCATCTTGGTCCTCTTCTTTTTTTGTTGTTTATAAACGACATTCCTCATATGTTTTAAATTTAAAGTGCTTGATGTACGCAGATGATCTAAAAGTATTTCGGTGTATAAATCTGAACACGATTGTTTTCTTCTGCAACAAGATCTTGATCTTTTATCGGCCTGGTGTTTAGCTAACTGTTTACATTTGGACATTTCCAAATGCCGAAACCTTACGTTTTCTCGAACCTTTGTCCAATTAATTTAATCTATAAAATCAGTCATATTTTATTGTCCGTTATAAACTTTAAAAAAGATTTGGGTATGATTTTTGACAAAAAACTTGACTTTGTAAAGCATATAGATTTTTTAGTCGATAAAGACAGTTTAATGTTAGGTTTCATATTGCGAATTTTCCGAACCACACAGCTTAAAATGCTTATATTTTGAGTTTGTGAGGTCTAATCTTAAATACTGCAGTATTATCAGGAATTGTTAATATTTTCTTCATTCATTTAGAATCGAAAAGATCCAAAAACGATTCACGAGAGTTGTAGAGAAAAGACTTCAATGGGACAAAGATCTTCGTACCTATGAAACGAGGTGTAAATTACTTGGTATTTTGCCTCTTAACATTCGTAGAAAGTTCACAGAGGTTATGTTCATTCGTGACTTAGTAGCAGATCATATTGAATGTTCACAAATTTTAGCTATGATTGGGATTAATGTTCTTGCTTCGAAACCAATGGTTTTTTAATTTTCATATCATAGAACTGTGTATACTTCTAATGAACCATTATCCAGGTGTTTAAGAGAAACAAATACTGTTTGCGACATGATTGATTTCAATGTTAGTAGATATTGTAACTTTGTTTGATGAATATAAAATCTCTCAAGAATAATTATAAGAAGCTTAAAGTCGCTTTTACTAGTTCATATTATCTGCTCAACTGGCTATGAGATACGAAAGATTGACTTAAGTCGAATTTACTTCAGTGTTAATTCAATCCCATATTCGAACTGTCAAATGTTTGTTTCAGTTTTTTATTTTTTTAAAAATGCACAAAGATTCCGTTTGACGTCAAGATGTTGGCAGTAAAATATAACTGATGGCAATAAATGGTTTAAGACAAATTTTATGTGTACTAACTTTGATATAGTTAATTGTTTCGCATTCTGGTATGAAGAGAACTGCTCAAAGCTGAATACACACAAATACCTTTAACTATCATAATCTTTTGTTATAAGTTATTTTCTGTTAAGAAACATTAATTTCAGACCGATAAACTTAAGGCTAAGATTCTAGGAACTTTAAAATCTGGAGTACATAACTTTTAAAATTGGAGTGCCAGAAGATTTGGCCAATGAAGTTCTTACTGCTAGTAATTGGCCAAAACAGGTTTATGTGAGAGAATTCCGTCGCCACACAAAAAAACTTATTTGCGACTCGGAGAGACTTTCTAACATAGACTCAAATAAAACTGCATGTTCTTCTTCTCAGCCTACATCTACCACCGCCGCTGCCGCCGCTGTCATCAATAAAAATAATTATCCCTGCATTTATTATCAAAACATGGGGGGGTTCTCTTCGAAACTAAGAGAGCTCTTTTTCGCAACTGATTCAAATAATGAATATTAAATGACAACATATTTTAAATCTTTCGTCTTGATCGGTTTGACATCTCTAAAAGTCGCGGAGGGGGTATATGTTATGTTAGGTTATAGTGGCTGTCCAAGATGGAAACGGACACACTTAGGCCAGTTTAATGGCCCATTGTGATACCACATGAATCTTGAGGCTACCTCCTAAGCTCAATGGAACCAGCTAGAGTCCCTTACGAAACGTGAGAGGCTGATTATACTGATATGATTTAGATCGTTTAGATCGTTAAAGAAGAATTCTCCTTGGTAATTCTTGCGTTTTCGAGCTAGAGCAGGGCATGTGCAGAGAAGATGAAGAACTGTTTCTTCCTCTTCCTCGTCCATACAGCTTCTGCAAAAGTCATTTGAGAATACGCCTAGTCTCGTGGCGTGTTTTTCTATTAGACAGTGTCCGGTTATGACACCTATTATCGAGCTTATATGCGATCTGCTTAGAGAGAGCAAGCACCTTGAACGTTTTATATCCAGTGTTGGCCAGATGTTTTTTGTGGCTTGACACGTGGAGATGTTGTTCCACCTGGTGCCTGCCCTCCTCGCAGCGTCTTGCATTAGCAACAGTTTACAAGTAGCGATTGGTATGCCAGTACTTGCCAAACGTGGTAGGATGGGCTGTACTGTACCGTTCCTGGCGAGTTCATCTGCCTTACAGTTACCTGGAATGTCTCTATGGCCCGGCACCCAGCAAAGGTGAATATTAAACTGTTGCGCCATCTCCATTAGAGATGATCGACAGTTATGGACTGTTATAGAGTTTGTAGAGACAGAGTCCAGGCCTGGCTGTCAGAGAAAATACGGATATCAGATGTTGATATCACGTTTTATTTGAGCCAAGACTTGGAACACGCTTCAATGATTGGGAAGGCGGAATGAGAGACTTAATTTCAGTCGTTCAGAGTACACACCTCCACCAAACCCTTCTTTGGTTTTTGACCCATCTGTGTAAAAATGGACTGACTCATCCTCCAAGAATGTCCAATCCTCCCAAAAAGACCTGGTAGGTATAGAAATCTGAAAGTTTCTGTCGAATTGTAGTCGGGGGATGGTGTAGTCTGTGTGCTTTGGAATTGATTCTAAGTACCTTAGAATTACGGAGTGGCTAATGTTGTTGTTAGTCCACTTCGACGAAGCATTGAGGCGAATAGCAGAGCTTGCAGCTATTTGTTTGCTAAATATTTCAAGAGGTGTAAAGTAGAGCAAGGTGTCCGGTGCCACAGACGGTATCGTGCGAAGCGATCCGCTTATACATAGGCAATCTGAACGTTAGACTTTATTTAACTTATCCCTGTTTATACCTTTCTCTAAAGCAGTCCACCATACTGCCACACCGTACGGTAAAATCGTTCTGATTACCGATGTGTATAGCCAATGCGTGATTCTGGGTTGTAAATCCCATTTATTAGCAATTGCTTTTTTGCAAGAAAAGAGAGCTACAGTAGCTTTTTTGACTCTTTCCTGTACGTTGCGTTTCCAATTCAGTTTTTTGTCTAAGACAAGACCTAGGTATTTAGCCTCGTCTGAGAATTTTAATAAGGAGGGTTGACAAATGGAATTTTGTATCTCCTCGAAAATAAGACCAGATCGGTTTTGTGTGGGTTAACACCCAGTCCACACCGATCAGCCCAGAGTTTTTTTAGGATATTAAGATGCTTTCCTGAAACTGCTATAGCAACGTCGTCCGCATAGGCTATCACTCTGGAACCCTCCGCATTCAGACTAGTAAGGATTTCGGTTCCATAGGAGAGGGGATAGAACACCACCTTGCGGTGTCCTACTAACGCATTGTCTGCCAGAAGAGTTGCCCAGTTTTGAGTTAATTATTTTGCTAGTCCGCATTAAATGAATTAACTCCCGAAGCGAACTCTCTACATTTAGAGATGTCAGTGCAGAAGTGATAGCAGATGTGTCCACGTTGTTAAAGGCACCTTCGATGTCAAGGAAAGCGACCATAGTTAACTCATTATGATGGAAGAAATATTCGATGGTGCGTACTAAAGTGTGTAACGCTGTTTACACCGATTTACCTTTACAGTAGGCATGTTAAGACGAAGACAGAAGTCCTGTATCAAAACTTTCCCGTAAATGGATAACAATCAATCTTTCCAGGGTCTTAAGAAGGAATGATGATAGACTTATAGGTCGTAGATCTTTGGGATTGACTTGTGAGAATTTACCTGCTTTAGGTATAAAAACAACTTTAACTTCTCTCCATGCCGAGGGAACATGGACCAGGTAAAGACAGCTGGTAAAAATTGCCTCAAGGATTGGTGCAATTATATCAGAAGCCTTTTGTAATTCGGTTGGTGTTATTCCATCTGGTCCTGCAGCTTTAAATGGATTGAAGCTGTTGAGAGCCCATTGTAGCTTATCCTTTGTGATCAGACCCTGTAAATATGTTGTATTTGAACTTGAACGTATAAAACTGTTGCAAGTTTCGGTAAGAGAACCAGGAAAATGAGTGTTCAATAGTAAGTTCAGCGATTCATTACTTGAATTTGTCCAGGAGCCGTCTGCATTTTTCAAGCAGCTTGGCATAGCTGGATTAGTTGAAAGAATTTTCCGTAACCTAGAGGCTTCAGAAGTTTCTTCTATCATGCCACAGAGGGAACGCCAAGAAGATCGCTTGGATTTCCTTAGTGCCTTCTTGTAGATTCCTAGGGATTCTTTGTAGGAGTCCTAATGAGAGGCTAGTCTTGCAGCTTTGACCCGGTTGAAAAGTTTTCTGCATTCCTTCCTGAGCAAGTCAAGCTCTGAGGCCCCACATTGTGTGCTGTTCGCCGTCCAATTCGGGCTTATGCTTTTAACTTGGATGTTGTGTTGGAAGAAAATGTTGTCAACATCGAACAATTCTGTATCAGGATACATGTGGCTGCATCAAAAGACCTGCTACTGTCTTCAACAAGCATATCTTTAATATTGAATCTATTTTTTCGCAATATAATGATTTAAATGTATGTGTTCTTGTTGACTTTAATTTAGGTGATATTTATTGGGAGCGTAAATTAAATGATGATAAAATGTTACCTAGTCGAATAAATTCTGAGTCAGAAATAATTGTAATTGATAGTTTATTTTCTCTTGGTCTTAAGCAAATAAATTGTATTTATAATTCATTAAATAGACTTTTGGACCTTTTGTTTGTTAATGAAGATTTAAAATCTAAATTATTTAAATGTTCTCGTTTATTATCAAACTCTGTTCATCACAACGCTATGCAAATAAGTTTTGAAAACTTTAATTTTAATAATCTTTCTAATTTTACTGATAACGAACGTTTTATCTTGAAATTTAATTGTAATAACTTATCTTAATTAAATCCCTTTTTTGATTCTGTTAATTGTGAATGTAAACTGAAATACAAGACATTAAGTGAATGTTTCAACATCTTCTTGAATATTTATTTTAAAGGTTTAAATCTATATGTGCCTAAATCATTAAAAAGAGTAAATTATCATCCACCTTGGTATAATGCACGTTTATTAAAACTCAAAAATGCGAAAACAAGAGCCCATACAAAATTTAAAACTTCTAATTTGATGAATTTTTCTGTCGACTTAGAAAAGAATTTCTGTTTTTATCTAAATGTTTGTATAGTTCCTATTGCCAGTCAATTGAACAAAATTTAAAACGTAATCCTTAGGCCTTTTGGAGAATAGTAAATGATAAGCGAAACATTGTTGGTTGTCCCGATCGCATGCAATAAAATGGAGTTTCATCAACAAATTCAAATGAAATTGTTGAAATGTTTGGTAGTCATTTTCAAAAAATTTGTAGTTCGTCTAACTCGTTTTCAAATGTTCCATGTAATTTAGCACCCATAACAGATTGTTGTTCCATGTTTGTTGAATTTGATGAAGTTTTTACTGCGCTTAAAGAGCTTAAGCCTACAACTTTTCCAGATTTGCTTGGGATTTACCCAATTGTTTTAAAATCACGCGCTTCCGTCTTAAGTCTGCCTTTACAAATAATTTTTAATAAATCCCTTTCAACAGGAACTTATTTAGATGAATGGAAGACTTCATGTATAATTCCTCTATTCAAATCTGGAATGAAGGATTTAGTAATTAATTATAGGCCTATTTGCCATATGCCAGTAGTGCCCAAACTTTTGGACAAACAATTGTTTACATAATTGGTAATTTTTTTTTGAATTTCAACACGGGTTTTAAAAAGGTCGATCAACGTGCACAAATTTAGTTGAGTTTACTCATTTTTGTTCATCTGTTATGGAATCCGGTGCACAGGTTGATGTGTGCTACACAGATTTTGTAAAAGCGTTTAGCAGAACTAACTTAAATATTTTGTTGGAAAAACTCAAAGCTTATGGTTTTGATGGCTCAGTTTTAAAATGGTTTGAATCTTATTTATTAGGAAGAAAACAGATTGTCTACATAGGCAACTATCTTTCTAAGGAAATCTTAGCTTTGTCGGGTGTACCAGAAGGAAGCCATTTGGGTCCTTCTTTGTTTTTATTGTAAAGGGTGATTTTTTTGAGTTTAGGATTTTCATGCATTAGTATTTGACAGATCACGCGGGATTTCAGACATAGTGTCAAAGAGAAAGATGCTCAGTATGCTTTCTAACTTCTGCAAATTCGGTTTAATTCACCTTATTTTACAATAAGGGTAATCGAAAACATTCTACCAGAAGCCAACAATGTCGACGTGAGTATAGAAACTATATCGTTGACCCACGATGAAAACAACGTTAAAGCTGCAGTGTAGATTTATAAAGGACAATGGTTGACATCGCCGTCGTGTCCCCAAGTTCATAAAAGATGGGCTCCCGCACAATAACAAGCGACGGACGACCGAACCTCCTGGAACCAAAGACTAAAACATCTAGTGAATTCCTAAGAGTAAGTAAATAAAATAACAACATGCTTTGGTGACTTTGTCAGCCTTACATGGGGTCTATATAAATTACATCCCTTGGACACAATCAGTGTAGCTTGAATTTATACAATATACATACATAAGATACGTGATGTGAGCAGCATTTAATAATTTTTGACATATTCTCGATGATTAATGAAGGGGGAAGCACATGTTACGAAGTATAGTACACACTTAGTACATCGCATATTGATTAGAGACGAGAGGATATACGAGTTGGATGTATGGTTGAGTATAGTTGGTGGTGAACCCTTGTTGATGTGGGGATGACTTAATTGACTTATATGATTGAATACTGAAAGTCATCTCTACCCTAAAAGAGGATATTTATGTAAATATTACAGTGATTTTGGTGTTTTACAAATTCGTATTTTTTTTTAATTAATCGTTTGTGCTTCGGAGGAATTGCTTATATAAATAAATTAAAGCACTCAGTTTTACATATTTTGAGGATTTTCATTTACATATGATTTAAAACCATCGATTTTCATATGAACATATCCTTTAACTGAGTGAGTGACTAAGCAAATGAAAACATTGATTTTTTAAAATCACAAATTTAAAAACCCAAAAAGTACAATTTAAATTAAATTTGTTTTGTAAACGTTAAAATTAATTTGAAAAATAATCACCTATAAATTTGTTTCCCAATAAACATCAACCCATCACAATCACATAGCCGCAGGAACATGATATTGGTTAGTTAATTATAAATTTATCTATAGATAAACAAATCCACAAACCTATAACTACATAATTATACTTTTGTTGTTCATTAATATAATTTACATAACTAATCTCTCTGCTAAAGCCATATCATATAATATAATATCTCCTCATCCCCCTCGCATTATAATGCCTATACTCATATGCATTTAATTTTAATGATTTATATTGAATTTAATTATCCTTATAACGCATTGAAAACAAATGTCCAACATCACACTTGGACTGTCAAATTAATCCCCAATTTTTTAACAGCAACATGCATTTTCCAAAGTACGAGTATATATAAAATATACAAAATTAATTTCCATGAAATACTAAAATAGGTATAGTCATCCAATGAAAAGGGATTCTCGATTAGCGCACAACATTATTTTCAATTGCCGCAACACAGAGAAAAGCACTTAATGCATTTTACACATACATATGTAAAAAAGGACAGAACAAAAAACAATGTTGTGAATAGGGTAAAATGGTGTAAATTGCCATCGGATATCTAATAATAAGAGTGTATTAGGTAGGATCAATGTTTTTAAAATGAGAATTGCTTTTTTTGGTAAAAGCTAAATACTTTTTACTAGAAGTTCATCAGCTTTTGGTTTTTTTTCAGTTTGTTTTTGAAGATTATAAAAAAAGATTTTTGGTTTATAACTTTTTTTTACTAACATTGAAGCTGTGCTAAAAAATGATACCACGTGAAATTATTTATTTTTTTTTTGAAAATTGTAAAAATATATTTTAATGTTAATATTCATAACTTTTTTAATTTTTGTAAATATTCCATTTTAATTTTTTTAAATATTTATTAAATTATTTCGAGACCAAACTTAATTTTCAATTTTCATTCCAGATTTATTATTTTGTTTGTTAAAAATTATGTTATGTTTAACATTAACGACGTATCCTAGAGTATTTTGTGGTATTTCAAAAACCTGAAGTGATGTAAAATATTATAATATAGGCAATATTCGAATTTAGGACAAAAAACTATTTTGAAAAAATAAAGCTACCAAGAAGATAGGGAAAAAAGAGGCTGGAATGCAAACCACACTGACAACTTCCCATGCCGTCTGTTGATTTATCTTGCTTAAAAGTTTTTAAGTTTTCGTGGTTTGTTAAAAAATTGGCAGTTGAATTATTCTTAAAAATATTAAATTTACCAACAAAAATCAATGTTTACCAATTTAAGTAGAATTCCTCAAAAGTTTTTATTTCAAATATAAACAAATACAAATTAGATGAATGAAATTAATTTAAAGTCAATATCTTTTATTGTCCACGAGATATCGAGAACCGAACACCAACCAAATGTGTGCACTATTTTTTGTAAATTTGCGTACTATTTTTTTCAGAGTTTTTTTTATGAAAAAAATGCAATGTTGGATTCTTATGAAAAATTACGGAAAGTCGAAAACAATATTTTCAGTGAGATAAAATAAGTTTGAAGCCAATATTTTTATATTTTGAAAGGGTATTTGAGTCGTAAATTAATTTTTACTTATATAAGATATTGTTTATTGGTTTAGGTTTATATTAAATGCAAGAAAACTTTCAGTTCTACTTTTCTCAAAATTTACCGAATATTGAAAACAATATTTCTTAAAAAACAAAATTAGTCTGACGCCATAATCTCGAATTTATGTCGAATATTATTTTTTACCAAATTTTAGTAATTTCTTTTTATTTTTTATTTTTTATAAAAAAAAACTGTCAATTCGATTTTTCTTGAATTTTTACCAGATGTAAAGAACATTATTTTTGCACGGTATTATTTTGAAGATAAAATCATTTTTTGTTCGTAAAATATTCGAAGTGACAATTATTTTGTTCAGTTTTTTTTTCTTGATTGATAACAAAATCATTAATTTTATTGTTTTCCAAAAATATACTAGTTTAGTATCAGGTTAAAATATAGAATTTAAAATTTAATTCAAGTCTCTAGTTCGTGAGATATTTTGGGTTAACCAAAATGATCACCTTTTTTACTTGCGACATATAGGAACTATATGGCAAGTTTTGCATTCGTGCAAAATTTCGAACTCGAGATTTTAATCAAACATGATATTACGATGGTAGAGAAGTCGAAAAAAGTGGGTCCCGCGATTCCGTCCGGTCGATTTTGTCTGTCTGTCCACGCTCCTACAGCCTAAACCATTGGGTCGATTGAGTTCAAACTTGGAAGTTAAGGTTTTGAGCAGATTCGCGTTAGGCGTTTTTTTCATTTTTTTTTTAAGATCAAAACTAACAGTAGCCCCCATACAATTTTTTTGGTCAAAAACCGAAAATTCGAATTTTCTCAAAAACAAACCGATAGATTTTTTTTAAATTTTCTCTAAAATTTTATTTTTTAACTTGGCTTCTTTTTATAAGAAAACCATATTTTTGTATTGCTCAGGAAAGGTACCGCTCATAGAACCGTTATTTTGTTTTTTAATTTTCTCAGTAACCTATGAACTGATTTTAATAATTTTTTTTCTGAATAAGCTCCTATATTGCTTTAACAATATTTAGTTAACAAAAATGGAATTTATAATTGTTTGGATTTTTTAAAAAATATTGAATTTTTATTTTTTAAAACTCTATATCTCAAAAACGGGTCAACAGTTTTTTACGAAATTCAAACGTTAGACGTATATTTACAATCACTAAACAACTGCATTCCAAAAATATTTTTAAAACAAAATTGGAAATTTTTATATATAAAAAATTAATTTAAAAAAAAACCGCTCTAACGATTTTCAAAATAAAAATTTGAAAAATCAACGGTTTTTTTATTTATAAAATGGCATTTAAATTTTTGAAGACAAACTTCTTTTTCAGGTAAAATTTTGAATATTAAAATATTAATTTTTAAATTATTTTAACTGTACATGAGCCCGAAAGAGCGCATTATTATGACAAAATTGTAATTAAATTCCTATCTTTCATCCAAATTAATGCATTTGATACACATTTATATAATATATTTAATCAACAATCTATTTTAAAGAGTCTATCAAGAAGTATTATCTTGGTAACTTTGTATATAATGATTTTAAAATATTATTCTTTACGAATAAGGTTGTTTCACACATGATTTACTGGCCTTCGCCTATATAAAAGAATAAATACTTATTACCTACAAGTTAAAGAAACTGGCCAGAAAGAGTATATGTATTTTCTATTAGAATCACTTTTTCAACCTATACACATTATAGGTACACCTATCTATCTATAAATCTATAAAGGTATTACGTACAACTTCTACAACTACTGCTTACGTGTCACTTCTTTACTAAAACCCAAAACGCACAAGAGCCTGACTGTAAACAACACATGAACAGCAATTTCTTGTACTTGTTCGTATGCTTGTTTTTTAAAACTTTAGTGAAAAAATAGACTGAACGTAATAACTCCATGTTTGCGCTGAAAACTTGTAGTAAAGGAGGAATGTAGTATCTACATACCTTCTAGCCACCATTAACATTCCTTCATTATCATCATAAACATGTCCTTATCTATCTATCTGCATAAAGCTAAGCACGCCAAGTGAACTATTCTATGGTCGTTTTAGACATCTACCTGCTACCTAACACAACCAATAGGCGATCGCCTTACAACTTAAACATTCATGGTCTGCCTCTTTCTTATCTTATTTATTTTCCATCCTGGTTCTTCTAATATGAAATTACAATAAAGCTATCTAAAGGAAAAAAGCTTTTAAGGAATAAGTTGAATCTATATGAATCGCATTGTAGCTTTATAGATAATAGAAACAATTTTTCATATACAAAGATCGCACACAAGTAAAAGCAGACTTATGAATGTAAATAAAAACAAATATCGGTGAAAGATCCTAAATAGCTGACTTAAGCATTCAAAAGTTTGTTTCATCCCCTTATTAGATACAATATTAAGCTATTTTGTTTGTTATATAAAGTGCGTTGATATAAATAAAACAAAAAGAAATTCATCAACCTTCATATGAAAGCTCTTTATGTGAAAATATATACGAGGATAGACTCAAATAAAATGAAGGAAATTGTGTTGACTTTTTGGGTAGAAAATTAATTATCTCCCTTATTCTGCTGGCTGCTTATGGGAATGGGAATAAAATTTTTCTCTTGCTCCCGCTGAATTTCTCTACTTTCAAAACTAACGCCACGCCAACGACTCGGCATCTGGTCGCTCTAAAAATTTCTGCTCATGAGAGTACTATATTTTACAATTCAAATGGCATTTATATCTTTGAAGCCAAACTTATTTTACAGGTATATTTTTAATTCTCACATAAGTACTTTTTTAAATAGACTCTTTGCATACAGGAGCAAGTTCGTGCGACCCAGTCGTGCATTTTATTTTAATTGCTATGGTAAAAAAATCTTCCACTCGATTTTTTTGAGAGTCTTTTTTGCATCTTGCTTAAATATTATCTGTATAACAACATTTATTTGAGGCCGATATCTCTAAAAGTTCTTGAGGTATAGACGAAGAAAAAAACGTGGTGAACGTACAGACTTACAAACGTTCCTGCACACGCACCCACAGACATCTCTCTGAAAATATCTTACTTAGACTCTAGGAACCTTGAAACTTCGAGAAATTTCTAAATTTTCAATTTGAAAAATCCCACCGATTACAATAACATTTTCTTCTTATCCTAAAATACTCAAATATAAATTTCTTTTGTTAACAGAAGTGTTAGTTAAAATTTTCAGTTTTATCAATACATGTCTCTGGTGTTATGTTATTTCCATTTCTATGATTTAACATCTGTGGATGTCATATCAGCCTTCAAAATACAAAAGTTAAAATTTTCAAAAACAATAGCGTCAAAGTTGTTTACATGATCAAGTAGTTAGAACATGGTTGGACATGGTTTCGTCGCCGGCCCATGTGCGGTGTGGTGTACTTTGAGTTACTAAAACGTGGTGAGGCGGTGAATACGAATCGTTACGAGCAACAATTTATCAACTTGAATCATATGTTGATCGAAAAATGATTGAAATTTTGGGCCCATTTCGACCATTTTTCGTCATGGAAACATTAATTGTCATACCAATAAAGTGGTGAAGAACACATTTAAATCATTGAATTGGGAAATATTATTGCTCCCACCTGCCGTACTCTCTAGACGTCACTCAGCACGGCTATCATCTTTTCCCATCGACATGGCACTCACTCCCAGAGCTGTGGTTTGCCAATTTTGAAAATTCAAAAATAATTCGTTAAATAATTTGTCTCAAAAGTACAAATGAAATGGTTGGCATTATTAACTTCCCATAGGAAGTTATTGTATTGGGTCCGATTTGTCAAATTGAAAATCTTGACATTTCTCGACGTTTCAAGGTCCCTAGAGTAGAAATAAAAGATTTTTAGAAAGATGTCTGTGCGTACGTTCGCGACGTTTTTTTCGTTGTCCATAGCTCAAGAACCAGAAGAGATATCGACTTCAAATAAATTTTGTTATACAGATAATAAGGCAGAAAGATGCAGAAAGGGCTCTCAAGAAAATTGCGTGCGTGGTTTTTTTACCATAGCAGTTTAAAAAAAATGGCAAAAAATTTTGGTTAACCCTAAATATCTTACGAACCAAAAACGCTAGAGACTTGAATTAAATTTTATATAATAAACTGTAACGTGATCTCACAGAAATGTATTTAAAAAAAAAATCTATCTATCGGTTTTTTTAAAAAAACGGAGATCAATGTTTTTGCAATCTGATAAAATTTTAAGAAAAATCTAATTGACAGTTTTTTCTATAAACAATACAAATCTAAAAAAAACATTACTTAAAGTTGGTAAAAATTCAATATCGATTCAAATATCTTTTCAAAAACTTGAAATTTAGGCTTAAAACTTATGTAATCTTATAACAAATATTGTTTTCAACATTCGATAAAATTTTGAAAAAAATCGAATTGACAGTTTATTTTACAAAAAATAAAAACCTAAAAAAAAACATAATAAATGTTGGTAAAAATTCATTTTCGACTCAAATATTTTTTCAAAACTTTGAGATATTGGCTTAAATTTACTTTGATCTTTCAAAAAATATTGTTGTCAACATTCAGTAAAATTTTGAATAAAATCGAATTGACAGTTTTTTTTACAAAAAATTAAAAACCGAAAAAAAATTTATAAAAGTTGGTAAAAATTGATTTTCGACTCAAATATCTTTTCAAAACTTTGAAATATTGGCTTCAAACTAATTTTATCTTATAAGAAATATTGTTTTAAACATTCGGTAAAATTTTGAGAAAAATCGAATTGTCAGTTTTTTTACAAAAAATAAAAACCTAAAAAAATGTGTAAAAGTTGGTAAAAATTGATTTTCGACTCAAATATCTTTTCAAAAATTTTAGATATTGGCTTCAAACTTATTTATTTTACAGAAAATATTGTTTTCAATTTTCAATGATTTTTATATAAAAATCCAACAGTCCGTATTTTTCATAAAAAATAAAATCTACAAAAAATAGTACGCAAATTTGGTAAAACTGATACTAGTACGTATAGACAAACTTTTAAGTAAGACAAATCGACAGACGGGATGGGAAGTTGTCAGTGTGGGTCGCATTACAGCCTCTTAATGCAGCAGACTGGAATAGTCGCAATGGATCAGATCAGCATTAGGCGTCAAACAAGGTTGTACGCTGAGGTCAAGCCTATTCACTATTTTTATCGAAGATTTAGTCTATTTCTTACCTGCTGCTATAGAACACGGTGGAGAATTAATTAAAGCTTTGTTGTTTGTGAATGATATTGTAATTTTCGCGTCATCTCCAGAATCACTACAGCTTATGGTTAATTCTATTTTTGGGTACTTCAAAATACGGAATTTATTTACAAACGTGAAAAAGACCAATATCATGATTTTCAAGAACGGAGTAGGTAAAACATGGAGTGTAAAGATAGTCAAAGAGTTCAAATATCTTAGAGCGAACTTGACAAAAAATAAAATATGGAAAGCTTATAAGTGCAAAAGAAACCAACAGTGCATCTTGGAGTAGTTGTTTTTCAAACAAAAGTATCGCAAACAGCAGTAAGTACTCGTACAGTGTATTTAAAGCAGTAGCAGAATCATTCTTGTTCTATGCAGCTCAAGTATTAGGAAGGTAGCAATATGAAGATGTGGAAAAATTCTTACGCTTTTATGTTAAAAGCGTATTCCGACTGCTACTAAATACGCTGAAATATATTGTTATGTTGGAAACGAATGATTATCTTGGTACTTCAAACTATTCGAAAGAGATCAGGATCTTATGCAGAGTAGATTAAGTTTTTTAGGAAGCTTGAGAGGGACCTTAACATAGGTAAAGTGGTTTTAATCCCTTTAGATAGTGATTTTAATCATTGGAAAGATTCACTGTACCATCCATTGCAAAAATAGATGATATGTTATATTGAAAAAGCCTTAACGAAGCAACTGGGTTAAAATGCTTTTTTTGTTTATTTTTGTTAACAATGTCAAGACGATCAATACAAATCTTATCTTTCTATCAGTCAACTATAATCATTGTTACAACCTACGTATAGAGAGCAATTATCAACGAACAAATATTTCAAAAAAAACTCGTTAACTTGCATAAAAAATCCATAAATTGTTACTAGTTTTAAGAATTGGACTTGAATTGCGTAAGCTTAGTTGTAAGTTATATGAGTACCTAAAAATAATGGGAAATGTGTTAAATTTCAAAGTATGAGTTTGCTTGTTAAAGCCTGAACCCTTTTTAATCCGCAATGCATTATTTAGAATCTCCTTTAAACCTTACAAAATCAATATCTTTCTACATCTCCACTACTTGGAAGAAAATTTCGTAAAAATTGGGACTTAACTTAGTCCAAAAAGTCTAAGTACAGCAGTCTTATTTTAGTTTTTTTTGAAAAAAAAAATATGTACTAGGAATAAATGTAAAAACCATAGTGGTAACATTGAAAAGGTTAATTTCCACCTTCACCTTTTTACCAAATTTAAAAAATTGTTATTGCGATTGTAATGGTAAATTTCTTATCTCGAATCATCAAAAAGACTTTTTGGACTATGCGTATTAAAAATAAACAGTAATTGGGTATTACATATTTTAAAGTTGATAAATCCAGGTTTAAAAAGCTTTAAGAACAAAGTTACTAAATCGAATGAGTACTAATGCAAAGTACATATGGGATATGAAAGAGTAAAAAGGCGATAGAATTCTTCAGAAAAATAAGTTTTTTTGTTTTTAATTAAAACATTTTGACTTATTGTTTTTCTTTTGGACTGTAACGTTTTTGGACTGTAACAACATTTGTTGACAGAAATTTTTGAAAAACAACAAAAATATGAAGACAGACTTGGGCTCCCAAAAATGGCACCATATTTTTTTTATAGGGTTCAAAACAAGCAGGAAGCAGGAAATGGAGTGTATAACACCCCGACAGTCAGGAAGTTGGAGTTGTTAGTGTTTTATTAAGAATTCAAATTATCGAAGCCGATTTCCACAAATCTAAAAGAAAAAAGAGGCTGGGATGCGAACCACAGAGATAACTTACCATTTCTTTTTGCCGGTTTCTGTAGGTTTCGTGTTTTGTTAAGAAAGTTGTCAGTTGAATTATTCTAAAAAAAATTAAAATTACACACAATATTTTGTATTATTATATTATGAAATAGTTTGATTTCCAAACTCGATTTTTAGTCAATTCGAATTTTCAGCAATTTAAGTAGCTTTTGCGTATTAATTTTTGTAGATTGTACTTTTTATATAAAATTACTGAATGGTGATAGCTATATTTTCTCTGAGTTAAAAACTAGTTCAAAACCAATATTTTTAGTTTTTGAAAAGATATTTGAGTCGAAAGTAAATTTTTACCAACTTTTAGTAATGTTTTTAGGTTTTTATTTTTTGTGAAAAAGCTGTTAATTTGAGTTTGCCCAAAATGTTACCAAATGTCAAAAACGTTATTCTTAGTATCATAATATGGTAGGTACATCATCTTATGTTCGTAAAAAATTCGAATTGACAATTTTTTTTTTATTCATAAAAACAACTGTTAATTGGACAAATTGGACCGATTACAATAACTTACTATGGGAAGTTAAAAATAGCTATTTCAAAGTTTTGAAAAGATATTTGAGTCGAAAATCAATTTTTACCAACTTTTATACAATTTTTTTTAGGTTTTTATATTTTGTAAAAAAAAGTTATTGTAATGGGTCCGATTTGTCAAATTGAAGTTTGTTATTTCTAGGCGTTTCAAGGTCCCTAGAGTAGAAATAAAAGATTTTTAGAAAGATGTGTGCGCGTGCATGTGTACGTACGTTCGTACGTCCGTACGATCGCGACGTTTTTTCGTCTTCCATAGTTCAAGAACCAGAAGAGATGTCGACTTCAAATAAATTTTGTTATACAGATAATAAGGCAGAAAGATGCAGAAAGTGCTCTCAAGAGAATTGCGTCTGTAGTTTTTTTTACCATAGCAGTTTAAAAAAGGGGAGAATAGTTTGGTTACCAGCAAATATCTTACGAACCAATGATGCTAGAGACTTGAATTAAATTTTATATTATATATTGTATAGTTATTCCAAATCGGTATATTTTTGGGAAAAAATCCAATAAACGGTTTTTTATTAATCAAAAAAATGTGTCACTTTAAAAATGTTACGAACACAAAATGATTTTTTCGCCAAAACAGTTTATGGAACGAAAAAAAAAAAACCTTTTTAACATCTGGTAGAATTTTGAGAAAAATCGAATAGACAGTTTTTTTTATAAAAAATAAAAACCTAAAAAAACTACTCAAAGTTGGTAAAAAAATATTGTAACATTCAGTAAAATTTTGAGAAAAATCGAATTGACCGCTATTTTAACAAAAGTAAAAACCTAACAAAAACACAATACTGAAACTTATTAAAATTTTACTCAAATAGCTTTCCAAAAATTAAAAATATTGTTTTCAAACTTTTTTTTATTTCACAAAAAATATTATTTTTGATATTCAGTAGTTTTTTTTTTAATAAAAATCCAACAGTCTACAAAAAATATAACTCAAATTTGGTAAAAATTGATGTTCGGTTCTTGACATCTCCCAAATAACATTCATCATTTCATTGGTAAAAGTTTGTTTTCGAATAAAAATCTATTCAACAAAACTACACGTTCAAGCTAAACTATTTGATTATATGAAAATATTTTTGGTAATTTTAAATTTCTTAAGAATATTTCAACTGACAAAACCTACAAATTTTTAAGCAAGACAAATTGACAGACGGGATGGGAAGTTATCAGCGTGGGCCACATCCCAGACTCTTTTCTTTTAATTGTTACACTCTCATAAAATTTCTCATTAAATTCTGTAGATAGTTATTTTACTGAATACTATAAAACGTAAATTATGTAATACCAATTTTGTGTGGTTAATTTACCCTATAAAATGGAAACAAACAATTTAACAACATCGTGTTCATATAAAACTGATAAAGAGTAAATTAAAAATAAAACCAAAAACTGAAAAAAATAAAAATGATTGCATCCTTAATCGAATTAAAACTCATCAGCTTGAATATGCACTTTAATTTAATTTTGGCGCCCGCCAAACTGGAAACAATTTATCCTTATTTTTCGCACATTGAATATTTAAACACTATGTACCGTAATGAAGGTCCTCTCCACCATCGATTTAGATACATATACATATGTGTATATGTATACGAGTACATTTTCCAGATCGAAAAACAATTTGAAAATGACAACAGAGTTTAATATCATTAAACACGAAATATCTGCGTCTGTTAAATAAGTGAAATGTAATCCCGATAAAGTCGACATATCTACACACAATTTATACAATTTTCAATATTTCTATCTAATTAATTTAGCACACAAAATAAAACAACAACAACAAAAACAAATACAAGTTCTGCAAATATCAAGAATAGATTCGAAATTCAGCGATTAAACCGATTTACGGATGTTCCACTTCGCAAATACTCGTATTATATAAAAGTCGTTCACAATAAACACAAAATTAAATAAATATAGAATTTAATAAATATCTAAAAACGTACATACATAGGTTCATTCAAATGTATTGAAATCATGAGCATGACCTAGAAATATCGATTATATAAAATTCAATTAAATTGAATTCGCGAAAAATATGTACGTAGGTACATAAAATTGAAAAACGAAATGAGATGATGTTGTTTATATGCATTTTCACTGTGAAATTGCATTTTCGATTCTAAATGTTATTTTCAAATAAAATCATTCATTCATTCAATGATTCAAGTCGATTTTGTAGATGAATGCTGAAATAATGATGATTTGATTAGATTTTCGGCGAAATGTAGACCCATAACAAAAGCAATTGGATTTGAGTAGATTTGATCAAAATTTCAGAATTGAAAATAATTGTGAGGAAAGGAGGGGGGGGGGTGATGGAAGACCGTTTTTGTCCAGGAAGATTATGGACTTGTGTTTTATTTTCTGCTTAAATTAATAAAGGTCTAATTAAAACTTTGTTTATAAAAAAACGATGTCTTAAAACAATCATTGTATTCATTCCTTCATTTTGAATTTAGAAAAATAGCTGAAGGGTTTTTCAATAAGGATGGGTTGATTTTGACAGTTTGTGGCGGCCATGTTGTTAAATTTCCATAGGAAGTTATTGTAATCGGTCCGATTTGTCAAATTGAAAATGTTGACATTTCTCGACGTTTCAAGGTCTCTAGAGTGGAAGATAAGGTTTTTACAGAGATGTCTGTACAGATGTTCGTACGTTCGCGACGTTTTCTTGTCATCTATAACTCAAGAACCAGAAGAGATATCGATGTCAAATAAATTTTGTTGTTTAGATAATAAGGCATAAAGATGCAGAAAGGGCTCTCAAGAAAATTGCATGCGTGGTTTTTTTACCATAGCAGTTTGAAAAAAAGGTGAAAATTTTTGTTAACCCTAAATTTATTTTTTACTCAAATATCTTTTCAAAAAAAGAGGCTGGGTGCGACCCACACTGATAACTTCCCATCCCGACTGTCGATTTGTCTTGCTTAAAAGTTTGTCTATATGTACTCGTATCAATTTTTACCAAATTTAGGTACTATTTTTTGTAGATTTTATTTTTTATGAAAAAAAAGACTGTTGGATTTTTATATAAAAATTACTGAATATTTTTAATTTTTCAAAAGCTATTTGGGTCGATAATCAATTTTTACCAACTTTTGTTAATTTTTGTTTAGGTTTTTATTTTTTTGTACAAAAACTGTCAATTCGATTTTTCTCAACATTTTTCAGAAAGTTGAAAACATTATTTCTTATAAGATAAAATAAGATTGAAGCCCAAATTTCAAGTTTTTGAAAATTTGAATCAGAAGTAAAATTTTTGCTTTAGCTTTTCAAAAATTAAAAAATTTGTTTTCAAACTTTTTTTTTTATTTCACAGAACTTATTGTCTTCGATGTTTAATAATTTTTTTTTTATATAAATCCAACAGTCCGTTAAAATGTACAAAAAATAGTACGCGAATTTGGTAAAAATTGATGTTCGGTTCTTGATATTTCTCAAATTAATTTCATTTATCTATTCATTGGTAAAAATTTGTTTTGTACTAAAAATCTATTTAACAAAACTAGACTTTCAAGCTAAAAAGCAAGACAAATCGACAGACGGGATGGGAAGTTATCAGTGTGGGTCGCATCCCAGCCTGTTTTTAATTTTACTTTCTGTCAAACCATATCCCTTTAATAAGTTACAAAAGACAAATCATCATGTCAAATTACAGCGTCGTCAAATACGTTGGATGTTCTCTAGTAGAAACGATGCTAAATCGTCATCCTTCCAAGTGAATTATTAAACGTTTTGTGGCCAAATTGTAGACCAAGGGCTCACTGAGCAATCAGCTCATATCCGTACCTTAACGTAAATCATGATCTGCCGAAAACGTCGAAAAACTCTTCGGGAAAGTGTGCAGCAGAATCCCAGTTTGTCAATTCCGCGTTTTCCACAAGAACTTGGGCAGTCCTAGACCACAACATACAAAGTCCAACTGACACGGTAGCTTAAACCAAACAATCATACGCAGTGTCATGATCCCAATTTTTGGTCGAAAAATAATATTTACAGATGATGCCCACCTCCGGATAAATGGGTACGTTAATTCGCACAGGATGGCGGTACGTGCCATGCCAGATAGCTCAAGACACAAACAATATTTTGCGAGAGCTGTTTTATTGCATGGTTATCTCGAGTTGAGGCGAAGCACAGTGTGTCGATTGTATGGACAAAGTGGACAAAAATCAATTTTTGAAAATAATGTATATGAGCAAACAAAATTTTTTTTGGAAATTAAAGAAATAGCGTATTTCACTTAACATAAGACATTTTTAAGCCCCCTGCCAAGCCTACTTTTAACAAAAGGTAATAAGATGACAGCTTTAAGCAGTGTTAACAAGTATTAAAACGGTGGTAAATAAAAAAGTAATATATGAATATAATGCAAAATCCGCCCACTGCCACAAATATACAAAAGTTATAATACCCCAAGCAACAATTTGAAGTTGAAATACGGTAAATAGACCGTCCATGAACCTGCGTTATATAACTCTATAAGTTACAAATTAGTTTCAATAACGTCCAAAAAACCTCACAATGACGTTCCAGTACCCTGTTTTGGTCAGTAGAATTAGAATGTTGGTTAGAATGAAGTTTGTAAAAACCCGGCTTGCTTATAACAATGTTATAGCTGCCGTTTAAATGAAGTTAGTAAAAAACCTTTATTTTGTTGTTTTTTGTTGATTTCCGGTTACTTCACAACCTCAACAAAACCTTTAATACAGGGTTTTTTACCAACCAATATTTAGTTGATTGACGGTTGATATCTTACTTTTTTTTGACGCCCGTTTGAATACAATTTTAAAAAAACCTGTTTTGAGACATTTTTACGGTTTTTTATAAACCATTTCCAACCGTTTCTAAAAGGTTCTAACAAAACCTGTAATAGCCCTATAGTAACTTTGTTACCGTTAATTTTCGGTTCTCAAAAAACTTGTTAATGCCTTAGGTTAGTTTGAGATGTTTGCAGTTTTTAAAAAACCTGAATACAAATTTCCTAGGTTCGATTGAACACTAGTCGTTTTGACAATTATTCTCTCTATCTTATATCTATACTAGTGATAAAGAGATCAATTGTCAAAACGATTAACGTTCAATCGAACCTAGAAGATATCGGCCCATGAGTTCTGAAAATTGGAAAAAAAACATATAAAACCATTCTTTTTTATGCTTACGTGATCAGGACTTGAATCGTTGTCTAGTAGTAACTTTTTTCAAATTTTTCGCAGCTGGAAGCAAAATCCTTTTAAATAAAAAGATAAAATTTAAATGTATGGGGTTATTTATTTCTACCTATAATCTATAATGTAACTTAAAAACTAAAAACTTAAAACTATGTATGTAGTGAAGATATAAAAAAAGAATAAGAATAAAATAAGAATTTATCTTAGTTTTTGTTTATAGTTGTTGTTGGTGGTGTAGATGGTGGTGGAGCTGTTGATGGTGATACTGATGATGGTGATGCTGATGATGGTGCAGCTGCCGATAATGATGATGAAGCTGATTTATTGCTTTAAATAAATAAAAAGCACACACAAACAATAAATATTTTATTTAATTATTATTTACCGAGTGTTAAGTACATAAAGAAAAATTATTGAATTGAAGGAACTAAAAACACATAAGTTACTTACAGTTGGGGCTTGTTCATGCGAAAAGGTGCATGTTTAATTCAATTTTTAAAAAATGTGGCGCCCTCCACATCCGTAAAATTGGAGAATCGAACCCTCACCGCCTCCACAATGGCCGAAAAAATGGAATGATTGTGGTGGAAACATTTTTTATTGTATGTTCCATTCCACGTGAACAGTGATAGCAGCTCATCCTTAGACAATAACTTTGCTATTGTTCTAAGTGTTTTGACAGCATTCACCCCCCCGAATGTAGACAACTTAAGAATCTAAAAAAAACGAAAACGAAAGAAAATTGAGTTTAAAAACTGGAAAGCAAACCTTTTTGAAAAAAGGATTTAAAAGTACATTGTTCATTATGATAAATGCATTAAATAAAACAGTTTATCTTACCAAATTTCTTTTAAATTGAAGGTCCTGCGGTAGCCTTTGCTCCATCTCATCCAGCTCCTGTGGTGTTGTGAGAGGCGACAATTCCTCCAGGAGGTGATCCGCCACAATTTCTCGGCCGACATTTTGGCAAATTTTCTCCACTATACAGGTGAGGGAGACTTCAGTTTTTGCTATAAACTGCTGCAGCAGTAACTTTATGGCTACCACCTCACCTGCCAGTTTTCTAACTTCACTTAAAAGCTGGACCTGTGTTTGTTCAGATGCCCCTGGAGCAAAAATAGGAGATGCAGGAACTGAAAAAAGATGAAAATAAACTATAAATAAGGAATATTGAATAATTAACAGATTATTTTTGTTACCTTCAATTACACTCAAAATTTGAGGACGATCCTCGATTTGACACGTGGGAGAGGGTGTGCATGAAACATCGGCTTCTAGGGTGTCATCGGAGGTGTGGAAAGATTGATTTCCTGGTAAATTAAATGTAAAATAAGCTGACATTCTAGTACAAATAGTACAATAATAACAATAATAAAAGTTAAATTTTGTTTGGAACAACTTTTTGCTTACCTGAGTCTGCTAGCATCGTCGACATTAAATTATTATACTACGCAAACAAGGAGGGAAGTTTGTCGACTTGCTCCGTCTACAGGCCATTCTCTGCCATTGTGGTTGCGGGTCCGTACAATTTTTCCGACCAAGGACAGATTCTTTCGAGTTGGAGGCCATAACACTGTGCACCCATCATGCACCCAAGTTTTTGGCACAGCTGTTACGAGCTTCGCCCCATCCTCAATTGTTTCAACAACACAAAACATAGCAATGAACTAAAGGAAACATAACAAATTCGTTGCCTTGTAGAGTTATTTTAAAAAGTTTAAAATAATAAAATTTAAAGCGCACGCGCGTCACCAACAACTCCTGTCCACCAAATATAAAAGAAGACTGAACCAGAGAGAAAAAACTAAATTTTTTTCTCTCTGGGCTGAACACTGAACTGATGAACAGAAATATTTGAGAAATCCGATATGTGAACGAGAGAGAGAGAGAGAGTTTACAGCCAATATGAGAGTGTGCGTGTGCGTCTGGGGTTTGAGTTTAGTTCAATCGCAGTTAAAATAATGTGTTCAGTTGTGGACTGGTAAAATTATCGATATTGTAAAACTAAGGTTCCTATGTGGTTAGTTGTCAACCAAAAAGTAACCAGTCTGGGTTAAAACATCGTAATTTAAAAACTTATTCCACACCTGTGTTTGGATTTAGTTGAATTTCAACCAAAAACTAATATTCTGGGTTAAAAAAACGTAATTGAAGTACTTATTACAAACTTTTTTGTCTGATTTGGGTTGATTTTCAACCAGAAACTAATACTTACCGTTAAGAAAGAAAAAACCAAAAAATACAAATAGTTTTCAGATTCAGATTATATTTAAAACAAAAATAATAAATATGTAGCTATTTTGGATTGAAAACTCCGTAATTTAGGGGCCAGTTATAGGTATCATTGAAAAGCATAATTGGAAATGTTTGAATCGTTTTTTTTTGTATGTTTTCTTTTAGCTAGAAAAGAAAATGATGCAAAAAACACGTTTTTAACTCAAAATTAACTAAAAAAAAACCATTAAAAAAAAGTTTAAAGTATAATTTTTCGAAACAATAACATTTTAAATATTTTTTTTTTTATGAAATTAGTTGCTTTTATTGATTCCTAATCAAAAACTAAAAACCGAATGGTTCCATGTCTTATAGTTTTTGATAAAATTGAAAATTACTTTTCTATGAGAAATTTATTTTCAAGTACAGTTGCTTGAAATTTATGCTACGACATCCAATGTTTTTTAAATATACATTTACGTGGCCTGAAGATACATATTTAAAATTTTAAGAAATTAAAATGTAATTCATTACAAGAAATTCACATTACAGCATACCTCAATACATATTTCGACTGTTTTTACGCCATTATGCTGGGTACTACCCTACATAAATACCAAAAAAATAAATTTTTCATAGAAAATTAATTTTCAATTTTCTCAAAAACTATAAGACATAGAACCATCCGGTTTTCAGTTTTTGATTAGGAACCAATAAAAGCAACTAATTTCATAAAAAAAAATATTTAAAATGTTATTGTTTCGAAAAATTATACTTTAAACTTTTTTTTAATGTTTTTTTTTCGTTAATTTTGAGTTAAAAACGTGTTTTTTCGAAAACTATACATAAATTACTTTTGATTTAAAAAGTGGCTAATAGAACAAACTATTGGCTTTAAAAAAAAGTATCAAACTTGATTGCAGGTTCTACCGTTATTTTTTAATCATTTTTTTTCCAATTTTATACAATTTTCATTAAAACGCTCCTCCCGCCCAAACGGAGCAAGATAGACCCCCCCCTCCCATTGTAAAAAAAGCTTGTTTTTGACCCCTCTACCAAAAACCATTATGAAATTTCAGAGTCCCAGTTATTGTACTCTCCCCAATTGAACAATTTTGTTTGACAAAAAAGGTCGAAAAAACAATATTCTGGTTTAAAAATAGAGTAAACAAAGGACTTAGTTGAAACTATTGCCTGAATTCAGTTCATTTTAAATCAAAAATTTAATTCTGTTTGAAAAAAAATAATGCTTACAAAAGTTGGTTGATTTTAAGCCTATAAATAACGCTTTGATGAAGAGTTTGTTTTTTTTTTAAGAGTTATTTAATGACCTGTTTAAAAACTGTGTCTGAATTTGGTCGATTTATAACTAATAAAGCCAAAAATAATAAAAGATAGCTATATTGAAATTTATTCTTACGCTTGGTGTTATATCTGGTTTATTTCAAACTAATAAATATCAATCAGTGTTAAAAAAGTGGTATTCTAAAACTAATTTCAAATTGTCGCTAGAAATGAGAGGAAAAATCACTCTTATTAAATGTAGATTTATAATTGGTTGGCCTTAAACCAACAAAAAAAAAAGGGAACAGTTAGGAAATAGTAAACAAAATTCTATAATTTAACCTTAAAGTTATAAAATGCAAATTCACTAACGGAAATTTAATTTAAGTTCTGATAGGATGAAAACGTTACCCCAGGTAAACTTCAAAGTTAGAAAGATGTAATAACTTTTCCCAGGTGAAACTAGAATTATAATTAAGCTTTATTTTAGACCATAAGTAAACTTAGAGTGTTGAAATAACTTAATTAACACCATATAACAACCAGAGATTTTGAAGGTTTATTTTTGACCCACAGTAAAGTTATACCCGGCGGTTCAAATTGTTGCTTGGGACGTGTATTGAATAACCACAAAATATATAAAAATGAAGGATTTTTTGAAGTATGTACGTGGGGGACATTTTTATTGCTTGCATAAATAATAATTGTATTGCAAAAAATGTTTATTATTAATGAAAATTAAGAACTATTCCGATGAAAAGTAGTACCCGTGGCATGATGGTTAGTGCGTTGGACTACCATGCCAGAGGTCTTGAGTTCGATCCCTGGCTATGCCATCTAAAGTCTTTTCACGGGCACTGCCTCTTGCGAGGAATTGACAAATTCTCCAAGAGTAACTTTTGTCATGAAAAAGTGCTTTATCAAATTATCCGTTCGGATTCGGTATATAAACTGTAGGTCCCCTCAATTCCCGACAACATCACTTGCACTCAGGAATGGTTGAGAGTTGTAAGTCACTTGGTAATAGGTCTCAACGGACTGTTGCGCCACCCAATTTATTTTATTTATTCCGACGAAAAATCACTATAGAAGTTTTCAAGAGGAGTTGATAAAGAGGATGCATTTAAAGTGTTTTCATCCGCTTTAATAGAAGCCCTGATATCGCTCTAGTCCGCTTTTTCTCAGATTCGATATGAAGGAATCAGACTTTAAAAGTAATGTAGTCAAGAGATCTTTATTTGTATTGACCCGAGATGATTTTCTTGAATGAGAAAGGCTATTTTAGGAGGCTCAAGTAGGTTATACGAGCACCTACCCAGTTCTGGGAATTGTACTCCAGTTTCGGACGAATATAGGATTTATAGATTATAGCCAGATCAGTAGGGGTAAAAAACTTCTTGCATATTCGGAGAAAACCTAAACTCTTAGCAGCATTTTTGGCGATGTCAAATATGTGATCACTCCACAACAAGCGGTTGTAATGCAAATACCTAAGACTGAAAGCAGTTCGGTCTCCTCGATGCAAGTACTACTCATGGATAGTGGCATATGGGGAAGTTAACGCTTTTGTGACAGTAGACAGCATTGAGTTTTTGAAGCTTTAAATTCTACACAGTTTTTGATTCCCCATGCTGTAAAGATCAGAATTTAATGAGCTTATCATACGCTGCCGTTGGTAGTCCACATCCAAAGAACAAGGAAGAGAATCTAGAAACGAATATAAAAAGCTGAGGGTACTGTCATCAGCGAAACAATTAAGTGGGTTAGAATTTTCAGACAAAAGATCATTTATAAAAATAAGGAAAAGTGTCGGAGACTTAACGGAGCCCTGGGCACACCATCATTTATATTATGGGTTTCAGACTTGAATCCGTGCAAAACAACTTGTATTGAATTTCTAATCCAACGAAGAAGAGATTTGTCAATACCAAAAGCATTCATCATATCATTTTTTTGATAAAAAAGCAGGATGCCAGACTTTATCAAATGAGTTGAAATATCAAGTGCAATAATCTTACTTTTTCCAAAACGATGTAAAGATTTGTTATACTGTTCGGTGAGATAAACCATGAGAGATGAGATCACCAGTGGATCTATTGCAACGAAAGACATACTGCCGGTTATTAAGAAGCTTCCGTTCTTCAAGATATTTCTTAAGCTGAAAATTTATCAGCGTTTCCAAGAGCTTGGAAAGAAGGGTCGTAAGTGCAATTGGACGATAGTTAGATGGTGAGGAGGATTCGCCTTTTTAGAGACAGACTAGACAAATGCAGTTTTCCATCCACTCGGAAAGAGACCTGTAGAATGGGAAAGATGAAAAAGCTTACGCAGTAATTTTGCCAGCGTTGAAGAAAACCTCCTAAGAACAATAGCGGGGATACTATCCGGGCCAGCGGATTTGTGAATGTCAAGATTTTTAAGTACTCTAGTAACTGAACGAGTGCGAAAGAAGATTAGTCCCATGGAATCGTTAACGCTTTCAAGTACAGGCGGAGTCATATCATTCATTGGCAGCATCGAGCTGTGCTGCTTTATCAATCGAGCTTACGTAGTAAGTGTCATTGGAAACGAGCGTAGAAACTGACGATGACGAAGTGTTGCGCACATTTTTTAAAAATGACCAAAATCTTTTACTACCATTGCGACATTGTAGTTTTTTTTGCCGCAATTTCTGGTCATGCAAAAATTTAATGCGTCGTATATGTATGTTACAGGTCTTTCTAGCTTGTTTGAACTTATTCCAGTTTTCCTCGGTTGGGTTGGCTTTGTAATTCTGGAAACTTTTTGGTCTAATAACCTCTTTACAACTCGAATCAAACCATGAGTTTTCTTTGGGGATACAATTTCTCATTTCACAAAGAATAAAGTTTGTAATCAAATCTGCACATCACTATCGAGGAAGCATAGAACTTCACTTAAAATTCCTGAAGAATACATAGAGTATTGGCTTTCTCATATTACTAAAAAGTTCTCGTAGGAGTTTTAACTTTAACTGGGGTGTTTAAAATATATTTAAAACATTTTAGAACTATCTTATCGAGCATACAGAATTATTTTACATTTTCTTCAAAGTTGAAACTTAGGTCATATTTACTCTGAAAATAATTCTTAAATAAATTCATAAGTCAATTAGAAAAATGTTCACTTCCGATTAGTCTTGAAAAAAAAAACAATGGAAGAACAACCTCATTTGGAAATTAATATTTTCCACTTCATTAAGAATACACATATAATGAATTAACCAAAAAGCTCTATACAAAAAGTATTACATGTATAAAATGCTATTTATTTAGCCGATAAAAACATTATGTATAATTGACCAATCATACTTACATCTGTATATAATTAACTACCATTTTACGTTCATTACTCCCAAGAGATGTAATTGAGATGATATAATAAATCAAATTCCATTCTAGAAAGTCCCTAGTGAGTAATCAAATAACAGTGTATATTTATATGTCTATCATTATGTACTAAAATTAATTAATATTCCAAACATTTTCTTGAGTAACTAATTTTTTGTAAATGCCCACTTTTAGCCTAAAGTAGAAGAAAATCATTTTAAAAAAACTAGAAAACAATAAACTTTTTCGTAAGCGTGTGTCTATTTCATACATTTAGTAAGTTTCATTAATCTTTAATACAATTTTACTGAACTCATTTGCCTCAAAACACCATTAATTAAGTTGCAATTTTAAAAATCTCTTCAAGAAAAAAATGAGGCTTTAGGTTAATAAATAATAATATTATTTAAAATACAAAAACACAAGCGATATTTTTAGAACTAATTGCAAACCATCCCAAATTAAAAAAATACACTGTTTTTTAAATGAAAATTAAAGCCCTCTCATCACATTTTCCCGCTACCCATAAATTACTTCCCTAATAAAATCGTGGAACACTTAATGACTTCGACTTTTCACGTCTATAACAGTGGCTTCAGTTTCTGGCAGAGATCATTACACAGCAGCCAGTGGTCTCTAAATTATGTATGAATTTGAAGGGGCTATAATGTTGAATGTGTTCCAAGTTTGAAGCTCCAAGCTTGCCGGATGGGGAGGGGTAAGAGGGGGATACTCTGGGGCATATATACGCTGAGTAACAAATGGCTTCATCATGTCCATTTTGCAGCAGTTTATTTGTTTGGTCATCCGATATAGAACATCTGTAATGTGTGTACTGTATTATAGGAGCTATCTGTACATATCGTTGGTTTTATATTTCACGTAGTTATCCTTCCATATGGTAGTGGCTTATATAGGACTTGTGTTGGGAGAAGCTTTGAGTAACTTAACCATCTGGGACTGGTTGTGAGTAAGCAAAAGCTAGCCCATATAGCTACTTACATGTATAGAAAATTTAGAATCCAACGTTGGATTCCCATCAAACATCCAGCTAGAGCCAGAGCCATGTCCTTGGAAGGCATTCGTAAAGTTTACTTAGATACAGTACACGTTCAGTGTATTCGTATGTACTTTGTTCATCTGGTAGTGGAGTTGGGGTTTGGAGGCTGATGCTACACACATGAGAGAGCGCACTTCTTTTTCATTCCTCCAGTTTTTAATGTTTGTTCATTTAATTTGCATAAATGTAATTTAAATTTTCATTTTGATATGTTTTATTTTCTTTTCTACAATTTTTATTGTGAATTCAAGGAACTTTTCATCGTCACTGTTGTCGTACGTAAACGTAAACCGTAATGTAGGTATATTGTATTTGGTTAGCTATTGTCTTTTATTGTAATATTTTAAAATATGTTCCTAACTACGTACACACATACACATATTTATAAAGTAAGGCCACCAGCAGCCGGTGTGGAAATGATATTAATAACTTTTTTCAGCTGTTCCTGTTTTTTTTTGTAATTACTAAAAAAGTTTAAAGTTCCAAAAATATGTTGGGTACAGAATGGTATATTATATGAACATTTAATTTAATAAAAATTGCTATAGTTTTGAATATAATATAAAATTATATCAACGGGTTTTAAGTGTTTAGTTCCACAAATAAATATTTTTAACTTTTAGTGTTTAGACGGAAATATTATTGTTTTTTATTTTGTTTCTAAAAACCTGCAATACAGAACTTTAGGAAAAAATACTTTTTTTTCAAAGTGTTACTGTTTTTGAAAAAAGAGGCTGGGATGCAACCCCCACCATATCCCGTCTGTTAATTTGTCTTGCTTAAAAAGTTTGTAGGTTTTCGTGTTCGGTTAAGAAAGTTGTTAGTTGAATTATTCTTAAAAAAAAAAAAATTACAAACAATATTTTTCATATAAGAAAATAGTTTGGTTTGAAAATCTAGTTTTATTAAATAGATTTTTAGTCAAAAACAAATTTTTATCAATTTTAACCAAATTTGCGTTCTATTTTTTGTAGATATTATTTTTTTATGAAAAAATGGACTGTTGGATTTTTATAAAAAAACTACTGAATATCAAAAACAATATTTTCTGTGAAATAAAAAAGTTTGAAGACGATATTTTTAATTTTTGAAAAGCTATTTAAGTGGAAAGTTGTACAAAAACTGTTTATTAGATTTTTCTCAAAATTTGATTGAATGTTAAAAACAATATTTTTAAAAAGATAAAAATAGTTTAAAGCCAATATCTCAAAGTTTTGAAAAGCTATTTGAGTCGAAAGTAAATTTTTACCAAGTTTTAGTATTGTTTTTTTTTAGAGTTTTATTTTTTTTTGTAAAAAAAAACTGTCAATTCGATTTTTTTTAAAAGTTTATTGAATGTTGAAAATAATATTTCTTATAAATTAAAATTAGTTGGAAACCATAATGTCAAATTTTTGAAAAGGTATTTGAGTCGAAAATCAATTTTTACCAACTTTTGTTAAAAGTTTTTTAGGTTTTTAATTTTTGTAAAAAAAACTTTAACTTTGATATATCTCAAAATTCCATTAAATGTTGAAATCAATTTTTTTAAAAGGTTTTGAAAAGAGATACTTTTATCAATTTTTTTGTTTAGGTTTTTATTTTTTTATAAATAGATTTTTCTCAAAATATTGCCGAATGTTGAAAACTATATTTCTTATAAGATAAAATAAGTTTGAATCTCAAGTTTTGGAAAAGATATTTAAGTCGAAATTGAATCTTTACCAATTTTTAATAATGTTTTTTTTTTTAGGTTTTTATTTTTTTTATAAAAAAAACTGTCAATGTGATTTTTCTCAAAATTTCACCAGATGTTACAAAAATTATTTTTCGTTACATAAAATTGTTTTTATTTGTAAAATTTTCTAGGTGACAAATTTTTTACAATATATAATATAAAATTTAATTCAAGTCTCTTGCACCATTGGTTTGAGAGATATTTAGGGTTAACCAAAATTTTCACCTTTTTTTAAACTGCTGTGGTAAAAAAAACCAACCTCGCAATTTTTCAAAAGCCCTTTCTGCATCTTTTTGCAATATTATCTGTATAACAAAATTTATTTAAAGTCGATATCTCTTCTGGTTCTTGGGCTATGGACGACAAAAAAAAACGTGGCAAGCGTACGGATGGACAGAACAGAACGGATAGACAGAACAACAAAACGCCATTTGTATCTGTGTTCTAAGTTATAAATTGGTCTATAAAGGCAAGAAAAAAAGTAATATGCATGGACAGTCTTTCAACTTTAGCCGCCATCAAAAACGTCAACTAATGTTCAAATTGAATATAGCCGGATCTATGTGGAAGAGTCATTAAAAATTGGACCACTCGGATCCGTGCCACCGTTAGAAGCCGAGTCAGTCATTTGAATGATGCCCACACTTAATGGGATACATGCTTACCTTTCAAATAAAAAATAATTTTGTTAGTACCTCACACACACCTTGTTTTATTCCATTTCAAGATCTACTAGCCCTTGTTGAAGAACCATTTACTAAGAAAAAATGGTAATAACTAATGTTCTAATTGAACTTCAAAATTATTTCATTCTATGCTAAATTTTGTTATTAAATGTTACCAACTTATGTTCTTAGAAAAATATGTTTGGTATTTACTATTGTTTCTAAGTAAAATAAATTTCTTAGAAAAATTCAACAGACGACTTTTTTTTTTTACAAAACACGAACATATACGAAAACAACTAAAAATATAATAAAAAATGATAAGAACAAAGAAAGAAAAATATTTTTGTTTATATTTTGTTAATGTTTTAGAAAATTCAACAGACGGTTAGTGGGTCGTATGCCAGCATTTTTGTTTTTTTCGAAACCACTCATGGCGGCGACTTTTAGTCTTGCGTTAATGTTGGCTTGTACAAGTTAAATTGTTTAAAAATGATCAAAAATATGTAAATATTTAAATTGTCTAGCTGACTTTAATTAGTTGTTTGTGTGTTAAAAAATATAAAGAGTTTTTCAGTAACAGATTCCATTTTTAATAGCTTACTATTTGGGCAGCTGGAAATTCAGAAGGTGTACACTTGGTGTAAACTTCTATCTTTTGACAAGCAAAAACTGAGGAATTAACATAAATGGAATCGTACACTCTCAAACAACGTACTGAGAATTTCGCAGTTGCAGTACAGAATCAGTGTAATTTGAGCTAACTTATTCGAAAATGAGGCTGTTGCTGCTTTTTTTTGAGATGTCAAAACGTAACCTCTTATACTTTAAAAAAATTTTTACAAAACAAATTTGTATTTCAAATGCGTGTACTCATTTCTCTGCAACAATCAGAGTCCTTTCAAAAATATTGCTATATCAATTTGACTTTTTTAATATATTTGAAAAACAGTTTAAACTTAAATTCTGAATGCAGATTTATTAAATTTTTTTAAATCAAAAAATTGATTGTTGCAAAAAAATACTGTTTGAGAATTTCGAGTAAGCACTGCTGCCTCTTTTTTTTATGCTTTCGTGTTGTCGTTATGAATAAATTTGAATATTTTTTTTAAATAAAAATGGTTTAATAAATGCCTTCATGATATACAAAATGATGTTTCTCCTTGCCTTGTTCATAGTACTAGAAAATTTAATTGATTAACAATATTTATCTTTGTTTATAGATACAATTTTATTCACTTAGTTTGTTACACAAATGTTAAACTAAAAATGTGCGCATTAAATTCAAAAGCATTTCATTTGAAGTATAAGAAAATATTGATATTTATTTTATAATTCAAAAACACTTTTGCACATCACAAAACTCTTTCTAGCATTGAATAAGATTAATGCATCATATTTCAAAATTATATGAACTTATGGCTAGGATAATGTATGAATTTGCTTTGATGGTATTTTTATTTGCAATTCTAACACAAATTGATGAACATAAAATTTTACTATTTTGGATTGAATTAAAATTTTTAACACTTTAAATATTTTGAACTTGTTTGAATAAATGGTTGTGTTTCACTTGTTTCAGTAGAAATCAATTTGAAGCAATAACAAATTATTTTTACATACTCAATACTTACTTTTGTAGAATTTTTTACCATAAATTCAAAAAAGATAAACTTCAGTTTATTTAATGAGTGCAAGTAAACCCCTCATTATTTTGATCTTTTAAGACATAACTGTAGACAAAAATTGTCTGCATATACTTTTTATTTCAAATTGAGGAGAGTATTAGATTTAATTTGATATAATTTTTAAAGGTTGATGTAACTTTTGTGATTTAAAAGACCCACTTGTCTTTTGTTAAGCTGTTAAACCGGGAAAAATTTGGTAGTATTGAAAATAATTAACTTAAAACGATCGGACAGGCATAAGTTGAGCTCGCATCTGTTAAATGATAGTCTATTTAATTTGGTCTATACTAGTTTACGATTCCAATTCTAAAACAAAACGTTCCTGCCAGTAAAGGCATTGTTCGGAAGAATTCTAAAAATATCACTGCGGTGAAGAGCCAAAATAACTTCTAATGAAACTCAAAACACTTATCTAAAGGATGAAGTCTGTTTCTTTTACATTTTTATATCGACAACTGTCTTAATTGATAAATAAATAAACAAATAAATTTGAACTGCTTTGTGCTTAATTACAAAGTCTCATAGTTGATGCACCTGACTAAAAGCATGCAGTCTTGCAGCCTAGGATTTCAGTTTTGGATTGCGTATAATGTTTTCAATATACTCTTGTCTTAAGAATGCAACTAAAAAGAATCATTAAAAAAATATATTTCTTTTTCATATTCCTACCGATTTTTTATTGGGTCAATCATTTTTTCGATGTCGAAAGTTACGCTTAATGAAACACTTTTAAATATTTTTCATTTTAGAGTTTAGATTTTCCCATTGAATGTGAAAAAGAGTATCAATACAATGGCCGTTTAGGATTCGACTCATTTTTGGTGCTGATTTTTAAAGTATTTAGAGTTTGTTTTTTTTCGCGTTTATGGGCGCATTTTTGACATTAAAAAACCTAAAATTGCTTTTACATTAAACTTATCCGGTAATAGAGCCACAGTTGATCGCATTGTGTAGCTTGTTGCTCCGTCAGTTATAACTATACTATATTTCATCCAAGTCATATTTTTCAATCACCAATTAAAGAGGATATGTTCCATTGCTGCGAAAGCCAAGAACTCTACAAATTTGGATAATCAGCAACACTTTCAATTAGTGCAACAATATTTTCGGTTGACGGCCTGTACCTTATGACAGCAGTAACACCTTCACTCTCTTCAAATTACTTCATAATATTTTTCATTTGTTTAAATCTAATATATAAAATTCTGCCGTACTCCTCCGAAACGGCCTAACCAATTTCGATGAAATTTTGCATATACATTCGGTAGGTCTGAGAATAGGTTTTTATCTATTTTTTATAATCCTAAGTGCTATGGTTCAATGGTGACACTATGTTCAATGAAGCATTGATTGCTATTGAGGATCTTTGCATTATCATTTCCAACTTACCACTCAGTAATTTCGGTATAGACACTGAATTGAATCATGAAGTACAATACAATACTGTAGAAATGGCAGCGATTGTGGCCCGCAATTTCACACTATTGAATGAAGAACAGGGAAGCATTAAGACCACAACATGCCCGCAGTTTCGGCAGGACAAGGTGGATTCTTTTTTTTTGAAGCACCAGGTGGAACTGGCAAAAACTTCTTTATTTCGCTAATTCTTGCTTAAATATGATCAAATAATGGTACCGAATTGGCTTTTACATCTTCTGGGATTGCGGCAACTTTATTGGAAGGAGGCAGAACAGCTCATTCAGTATTTAAACTGCCACTAAATATTCAAAATAACCCAAGCGCGTTGTGCACAATAAAAAAATCATCTATGACCGCAGTGCTGAAACAGTGTAAAATTATCATTTGGAATGAATGCTTTATGGCACACAAACATTTTCTTGATGAGTTGAACAGGACATTGGAAGATATAAAAAACAACGCCAGTCTATTTGGCGGCATTCTGTTACTCCTTTCAGGTGATTTCAGACAAACACTTCCCGTTATTTCGCGTTCAACGTAGGCTGATGAGATCAACGAGTGCTTAAAATTATCTCCACTGCGGAGTAATGTTGAAAAAGTACAAACTGAAAGTAAATATGCGTGTTCAAATGCTTCAATATCCATCTGCCGAAACATTCTCAAATCAACTATCAGATATAAGCGATGGATGAAACTACAGATGAAACTGGATGCATAAAATTTGCGGTCAATTTCTGCAAGATTATTGATTCACAAGATACTCTCACTGACCAGATATTTCCTGATGTACTCAGACAATATACAAATCTTGAATGGCTACAACATACAACATTTATCAGGAGACTTGGTGTCATAAAAATCTATTGATACAGTTTTACCGAAGCTGTAAATTGTCCAACTGAGTTTTTGAAATCATTGGATTTACCGGGCATGCCACCGGATAATTTACAATTGAATGTTGGATCTCTGGTAATTTTGCTTCGTAATTTGAACCCACCACGGTTGTGAAACGGCACGCGATTATGTCATGTCTATGTGGGAGATTCTAAGGATTGTGGATAGACAGAGGATATGAATACAACTCGCTTAGTTTTACGCTTTAGAAGAATTTTATTTTTGTCAAATAGTTTATCCTTTTTTTATAAGACCCAGGTTGTCAAACTTGTTCATTTCTTAAACAGCGTTATAATCGTTATTACACAAACTATTATTCATACAACTTTTAACAAAAGTTCTTTAACCAACTTGACAAATCGAAGCTGTAAAACAGTGTTTGGAAAACATGGTTTCCAATAAAATAAAACTAAATTATACAAATCCATGTATTTTTTTCGATTTGAGATTTCAAATCCAATTTGAGATAAAAATATTTATATGAAATACCCACCATGCATCGCATTGTTTTTCGTTTTTGTTTTTATTTTTATTATTTTACTTTTGATTGGATTCCTGAAACTCAACCTATAGTATACCTTATACCTACCTCACTATACCTCTGTAATGGGGTCCTTCTAAATTGCCATGAAAACCAAAGCACTCTCTTCATGTACATAAATCTACCAACAAAGTTAATCTTCCAATCGATTACTAAGCCGATTTGCTTCCCAGTCGCAATCAAACAAAAATAAAACAGAAATCCAATATTGTAAACCTATAACTCTCACAGTTCCAATACCGCCGCTCCGCGCCGCACCGCGCCGCCAACATTGAAAATGGATAACGAACAATTTCTGATTACAAATAATCACTTTTCACACAGAAAAGAAAATTCAAAAAATAAAAAGTAAAACGAAACAATATCCTGGCGGCCTGAGTGAGGCTGAGGATGAGGCTGAAACTGATGGCAGAGGTGGAAGGTCCTGGATGGCCCACATTGATAACAAGATGAATTGCAATTTAATTCGATTTCCTTGCCATATAATCGTGATCATATCATTTCTCTGTTGTAAGCTGCCTGTTGGATTACATGGTTCGATTTTGTATTGTTATTGTTGTTGTTGGTGGTGTTTTTTTAGTGGTGTTGTTTTTTCCACTTTATACACGCGTGGTATCTCCGGAAGCAGCGTTTCGTTATAATATTGGGCCAATTCAGATGAAAAATTCACGACCGACTACGTTTATCCTTAATATGATGCTCCCCTTTTTGTTTAACCTTCGACAAAGGTCCTATTTAAGGGTTGGTATACGAGGTTATGTGATTGTTAAAAAAAAACACATTAGGAAGGAGTCACAAGGACTAAAGACACATTCTGGTTGATCTTTCCAAATGAGAGCCTTTGAATCCATTTTATAAGGAAAGACAATTGACGGCTTAAGAGTGTATCCCTTAAATATAGGCAAGTTCATTCGACCCCATCTAGGGGTTTTATGAATTTACGTTTTTCGTGTCCTTGTATATACTTTACTTTTTGGATATTGGCTTGTTGGAAATTATACCAATTTTACATATAAAGGTGACTCCAGCGGGTACCTATCTTTTCCCTTAAACGCTTCACATCATCCCTTATTGATTGTTTTGCATTAAAATGGGTCGTTTTCGTTTTTCGCTGGTTAATGCTGGTACTGGGTTATTCTTTTCTTTCGAGCATTTATATCTCCCCCCACTATAGTCATCATCATTATTATACGTATAGGTATTTATTTTATGCAAAGGTATAGCATCAGGAAAAGAAAAACCGCGACTTTATTATCTTTCTCCGGTCGACAATAAAAAATAATAAGACAAATGGGTATGATTTGGTTGTGGTGGTGGGTAAGTGCGGAATGGTTTTTCTCGTTTCCTTTTCCTGTTTTTGAGTCTCAATTAGGGTAGGTAAGGTATGTATATGGCTGTTTGTCGGGACAATAATAATTCCATCAATATTATTGCAAAATGGCAGATCCATGATGTTGGTATCATTGAAAATAATATTTTACAAAAGGACATTTTTATACGACCTGTATTTTTGCTTTTGTTATAGTTCTTGAATTATTTTTGTGTTTTAAAATATATGTACTAATACAATAGCTTAAAGTTTAATTTTACTGGATATTTTTCATTCTAAAAATTGTTTAAACTATAGATTTTTGGGGCATCCTTTGGGGATGAAGCTTTAAAAATGAAAAAAAGAATACCAGAATTAGGATCTTCTAGAAATGTATGTTAAACTTTTTAGTTGATCTTTTTGACTTCTGATGTCTTTGTATTCAAATGAGTGCAACATTTGGAATTAATTCAACCAATGTTTTTAAAATATTGCATTCACCAATTCTCTAAGAATAATTGAATATAAAATAAGAGATGTAAATATACCGCTTAGCAGCCATATGGGGGCCTTGTGTGGATATTAAAATTTGTTTGGTTTTATTTAGATCAGCATATTTTTTGGGTTGCTGTTACTTTTGAAGCTGTCATCATTAAACATTTGACAAGTAATAAGAACGTCATTACTTTAAATGGACAAAATCATCAACAGAACATCGAAATTGATAAAACTCATTTGAAAAAAATGGTTAACATTTTACAGTCACTTCCCATAGGAAGTAATTGTAATGGGTCCGATTTTTCAAATTAAAAATATTTAAATTTCTAGGCGTTTCAAGTTCCCTAGAGTCGAAATAAAAGATTTTTAGAGAGATATCTATGCGTGCGTGTGTACGTACGTTTGTACGTCCATACGTCAGTACGTTCGCGACATTTTTTTGCGGTCCATAGCTCAAGAACAAGTAGAGACTTCAATAAATTTTGTTATATCCAATCAAATTTGTTCTTGTGTATATTAAAAATAAAAACTTTTAAAAGATACTACTAAAATTGGTAAGAATTGGTTTTTGACTAAAAATTTCGTTTACAAACATAGATTTTGAAATCAAACTATTTCATCATTTGCAAAATATTGTTTGTAATTTTAAAACTTTTTAGAATAATTCAACTGGCAACTTTTTTAACAAAATACGTAAGCCTATAAACCTTTTAAGCAAGGCAAATCGACAGACGTAGGTCGCACCCCATCCTGTTTTTTTATTTCAAATTTAACGTTTTCAAGCGATCAAAAGGGATGAACTTCACGACTTAGTATAATTATCATTTTGAAAATAATGGACAGTGGATTCAGCAAAGTGTTTTTAAAACTTTAAACATATGTCCATTTATACATCTGTCACTTTTGACATCTTTCACTTGTGACCTCTGTCACTTTTGATATTTGTGACTTTTGACATCTGTCACTTTTGACATCTATAACTTTTAATATCTGTCACTTTTGATATCTGCTGCTTTTTACATCTGTCTTTTATGACATCTGTCACTTTTGATATCTGATGGACTTTTCTTGTTTTATAGGCACATTTTAAATTGCTATTAATAAATTTAGATAGTTTAAAGGGTGTATACTAGTATCCATTAGGTTGATGCTAAATTATTTTATATACATACTAGCTATTTACCTGCGGCTTCGCCCGCAGTGGAGAAATTAAATAAGAATTAGAGATAAAGGGTAAGGGTATAATAATAGAAATGAGTCAATATAATAACTAAATTTTATTGCTTGGCTGAGATCAACAATTTTTAAAAATTACTACAGACAATGAAGTTTCAACAATAATATATGCTTATTGAAATGCAACAACAAATGTTAAAATATATTTCACCGTAACAAAAATAAATAATTCTGGATTCTAAAGAAAGAAGAGTCCACCACTGCCGGAGTCTATTTTACTTAAAACTTGATGGAAAACTTGATTTTGCTTTGGAAGTAATTGAGGGACTAATTCTGCCACTTGATGTTGCAGTGCTATGAAATCATAATCTAGCTCTCGTGCAATTTCATTATCAAAATCATTAACATTGTATCTTCGAGGGCTGGACATTCCAAAATCATCTAATTTTTTTCCAACCATAGTAAAAACCTTGTTTTCGATTATAATTAGCGTTTTATTGTAGACATGTTTATTGAAAGTAATGTTTCTGTGTACTTGCTGCAGTTGATGCAAAATATCTTCAGCGATGTATTCTTTGTACTTATTTCAAAAAATTTGAGAGTTAGAAAGACCGCAAGAAGATAAAAGCATAGCATAAAGTTTCCTAATTTTATCTGGTGATCGGCATTGTACAGCTCCTTCTATAGTTTCATCCCAATGATTGTCATTTTCTAACAGTCGCCGAGCTTTACATGCTTCTCGGTAGGTTTGAAATTCCTGACCATTGACAATTTTAAGTTCTGTAAAGCTAATTGGACCTCTAACATGATGCAACAACATGTGCAGACAAAAGCATTCAAAATTCGTAACATGTACGGTAAATATAGAAAAAAAAAAAACAGTTGAAACTATATTCAATTGAATTAGATATTTTAGATATTGTCGTCACCGTCGGTAATACAGTGGGTTGGTATTACAGTAATCAGGGTTGAAACTTCATTACTATGATGCTAGATGATGCTAGATGGCATTGAAGTAGCTAAATTTGACGATATTTTGACAAACAATTTTCTTATTTTTCGTAATTTTTTTTTATTTTTTTTAATAAAAAGTATCCTATGTTACTTCAAATACCTTCAAGAGTGTATGTGCAAAGTTTCATGGTGATCGGTTAAGTAGTTTTTGCGAGAAAGCGTAACAAACAAACTTACATTCGTATTTATAATATTAGTATGATACAGGGTGAAGGATTTGCAATGAGTACTAGCTTCATGCCCACAGAGCCATTTGGTCGCGTTCAGAAAATAAATCAGGGCTTTGGTTTTTTCCTCGGAAAGGTTTTTAAGGTATTTAATGAATGCACTTCAGAAACTTAACAATAGCATTCTAACAGAGAAAGTGAATTACAGTTTTTCTGTTGTGTGGAACTCCGCAGGTTCGGCAATGAGTTTGTAAAAGATACCCAACCTTGCTGCATCCTCTCCTATTGGTCAGTGTCCGCATTGTTGGAAATATTGAGAACATTTTGCCCATCAAAGCTCCAAAAGGAATACTTTCCTTTTCTGCAAGTGAGCTATGGGGGCCGATCGTTGTCGGGGTAACTTATCAGTCTGTTCATTTCCATCAATGAATGTCTGGAACCCAAATAAGAGTGACACGGAGGTTGATGTTGAGGATGGATAGTTTATCCCGACATTGTTGCACCAGTATAGAGGATGTTGTGACCGAATTGATAGCCATAATAGCCGCCTAGATGTCAGTACAGATAGCTGTGTTTTTTTAATAAGTTTGAAATTGATTTAAGTATTTTTCATGCTTCTCTAAATGTTAGTAATTCTGCTTGACTTAAACATTTAAGGACTCAGAAAAGATTCCCGACCCAACTTCACACTCTATCTTTAACCCGTCTTGAAAGATAGTGTTATCGAAATCTTTCGTAACTATACCATCCTCCCAATACAAAATTAAAATCGTTACTGAGGTTTTATTTTGTCGTTGGCTATCTCAAAAATATCCGCTGAAATTAGTCCGTTAGTGTTGTCGTGCAATACAAAAATATAATAAAAGTAAGGAAAAATTAATTTTCGACTAAAATATCTTTTCAGAAAATTGAGATATTAGCTTCAAATTAGTTTTATCTAAAAATGTACTTTCGATCAAATATCTTTTCAAAATTTAAAAATATTGGCTTCAATTTATTTTTATCTATAGAAAATATTGTTTTCAACATTCAGTAATCTACTTATAAATTTCCAACAGTCAGTTTTTTTTTGCATACAAAAATTGGTTTTCGACTTAATATCTCGTTAACTAAAATACATTTAGAGATTTCATTATATGTACAAATTTTAAAATTGTTTGGAAGATTTCAACTGACAACTTTTTTCACAAAACACAAACTGACAACTTTTTTCACAAAACACAAAAACCTACAAACTTTTTAAGCAAATCAACAGATGAAATGGGATGTTATCAGTGTGGATTTTACCCCAACCTCTTTTTATTTTTATCTCCAGATGTTATTTTCTTACCGAGAGCTTGTGATTTAAAATTCTTAGTTGTTTTTCCTTCAAGATCGAACTAATGCTTTCTTTACAAATAGCTTCAAATTTTAAGAATAGGTCATGGAAAATTTCTTGAAATGGATTAGGTTTTCCAACCGACCGTGACGTCCATTTGATTAAAAAATGTTCATTAATTAAAAATTAACATTAATTATTTAAAAAATAAAAGGTGCATATCAAAATGAGAGCTTATATCGGAAAACCCTTTGAAAAAACTTATATGTATGATTTTTTCCGATTCTGACGTAATCGACTGATTTTGAATATTATATTTGAACTAAGGCTATCAAAAACATTCGAAAAAGTATATTTTTGATGGCCTGTTACAAAACCTTTGAAAAGGTGGTTTTAATTTTCTTAACAAAATTCTTTAAAGAATAGTGCTGAGCTCCTACGATACCATTAAAGATACCATTTTCAAATGCCTGTCCAATTACTCGCATATGCTGATAGCATTGACATAATCGAAAGAACCCTGCGTGATGTCAATGGGGCTTATGTGAGTGCTGAGGCATAGACGCAAAAATTGGTCTTAGCGGTTATTGAGGTCATTAAGAATAGGGCCTACAACTTTGGGGTAGTTAAGGACTTTTTTACCTGGGAAACGTTATAAAGGCAAACAACACCAGTTCTAAGTTCGAGCGAAGAATTACTCTTGCTAACCGCTCTGTCCTTTTGAATGGTAAAGCCCTCTCTCGAGCAACCAAACTGTTGCTAAGACCTTCATCATCCGTCTTTTTATATGGCGCAGAAGACTGAACTTTGACGAGAGAAAAGTTCTTTGAGTAATCTGCTGGAAGAAGTTTGTTGGGTGAGGCCCTAGTTCGTACAGGACTATTGTGCTATCTAAGGTAAGTAAGAAGACTTCTGATTGACAAAAGATTGTCAATTATTTTGGCTGACTGAAATTTAGAAATTTAAATGTTGTATGCCAAATCGCCCAAATTACAAATGTCATACCGACTAAAACAATTGTTTTAAAATTACTTTGTTCTACGATTTGAGCAATATTACCGAACTCTTAAAACTTTGTTGGGTTTTCTCAAATTCTAAATAAAAAGTAGCGTTTGGTTTTTTTGTCCAATTAAATAAGCCGACAAAATAAAAAAAATCATATCCCAAAAAAACTTTTCAGGAGAAAAGCCGAAATTCAAGCTCAAATTACTCAATTCCGTATTTAAATATCATAACGCCAAATTACTAATTTCGTATAAATATGTCATGTGTTTCAAAATTTGGGCATTCTGACAAAATGGTTGTTTATTTTCAACACTATGACATTTTGAAGTTGGTCGTTATGGTTTTAGGAAAAAAGACTTAAATTCAATAACTCTAACCTTAAACGTGATAAATTAGAAAAAGTCAAGCGGCAGAATGTAAACAGGATAGGGCTCCTTTGGGTCCTTAAGATTATGTTTAATCATCAAGAATGACAACAATATAACTATTCAATCATCTTAAAACAAATAATAATAATTATTTCTTAGAAATTCACTGTGGCGTATACGTACTATTTTATTTTTGCTCACGAAAAATTTCGCATCATAACCTTAAATTGTTAATCAGGTTTTGTTTACAATTCACATATAAGCACTTAGTAAAATACACAAACACATACCTCTACCCTCTGTGTCATATTTGTTTTTCAAAATATTGCTTTTAGCAAGCTAATTTGCTCAAATTCCTTTAAACTTTATATACAAGGCTAGTTAAAGTTATATACATATGAATCTATGTATATGTATATATATATACCTAACCTACTCAACTCATTTTAAGCAATGTGGCATTATTTTGTCATCGCCATCAGCAAAACCTCATTCATGCAAATGACATGTTTTTGCCAAAACAACCTGTCACATCAACATACACACGCTCATCGTCACACACACACACAAAACACACCCAAACATACACAAAAATCCTGCCACACTTCGTTCCTTTCATTCTCACACACTTATTCCGTTCACTTGTGTTTTAACCAAAAATTTTAAAAAATAAAATAAAAAAGAATGCTTTACGGCAACAGTGAAACGTACACATAACGCATACAGGATATACGCTTTGCCACAGGATGTTCGCTCCATGCTTAAAATTATTGTTCATACAAATATCCTATACGTTCAACCATTCAACGCACGCTAACGGTTTGCCATCTCGTTGAAATTATGCTTCATTCGAAATTATGTATTTCCAAAATACCAAAAACCCGCCATCGTCCTTGAATATTATGTACATTGTGTAGATGTGGACATAATACACTCTAAGTCATAGGGATAGAAGCAGGCATTGTTAATAAGTAAAAATTATACTGAATTTTTCAGGGCATCAAAACCAAAAATTGACCAACGTCTAGCGGATAATTTTAGAAACTTCGTGAAATCCATCAACCTAAAGGATCTGCACACTTGGTAAGTCTCTTAAAGAAATTATTACAGACGAAAATCAAAGAAGGTCAGTCTATGGCATCTCATGTCAACGAGTTCACCAATATACCAAAGACGTTGGATAAAATCGATCTCACAATCAAGATGAATTTTTGACTTTTATCATATTAAGTAGTTCCGCAGAGTCTTGTAAAAATTTCATTATTGGAGAGTTTCAAAGTTAAACTTTTTTAGGAAGAGCAACGAAGAGTGATTAAGGACCAAACTTCTAGGGTATTAAATCTATCAGATCTCATCACAAGAAGGTTTAGTTTAAGAACACAAATAATAGGACGACTGTTTAATGTTTTAAATGTGTCAAGAGAGGCCATTTCGCATCAGATCATTAAAATTCAAAGAATTTCCAAAGTCGTTTTTCTATCAATAAATCACTTGTGAAAAATTCAGTAACTATGAGGAAACTTTTATAGGATTACTGTTTATGAAAGCCTCAATTGGTCCACCTGGCATAAAGATTGGACTAGAAATAGCAGATAGCAAGACTAATAATGAGTATGACAATCACAAGGAAAATATAGTTGAAGAGAAAGCCAGATCTGATGCGTATAGATTTGTCTGAAAATTTTTCCTTAGAGAATTCATCTCGCGTCAAAAGTTGTAAAAAAAAACAAAAAATTACAAAGATAAAAGAAGCTCACTTTTGTCAAAGCTCTAATGCAAGACTTGAGAAGAAAAATTGTAAGCTTCGAAGAGTATTCCAAGAAAGCTGAAATTGGAAAATATTTGAAGTTGTCAGGGATCTAAGCCTTTTGTTTTTTTTTAATGTTCTTTGTTGTTGTTTATTTTTAGTGTTATTTTCTTTATTTATAATTAGTCAAGTCCTTTTTCTTATTAAAATTCGTGTTCCTAATATAAAAAGGCTTAAATTAAAAAAAACTTTTGTTTTATTTTATTTTAAGCTTCAAACATTGACGTTACTATTTGGTTTCGTGTTGTAACAGCATCCTCGTATCAAAAGTTTTTAGTGATGTCCTATAGTGCATAATCATTACTTAAGGTTCATCTATGAAGTCTTCCAACATTTGAGTATTATGGAACCGACAAATATTATGAAAAGATGCACACAAGTTCGTAATCCGTGTAGCTTTTTTTGAGAATAATGTAACTCTCTTGCCCTCAGCAAACATCTGAATCTATTTTTCGGGACACCAATTGTCCATTCTATGATGTTTCTTCCTTAAAAATGTTTTTTTAATGCACTTTCCTACGATGCTGATTCAGGATTTTGAAATGGGTTATGGCTTCAAGGGATATCATGCGTCACCTTAAGGATTAATATGTGTGAATTGTGTAAAATTACTTTTTTATAATAAATGTTATCTACCAAGAATGCAAGAGTTTGTTTCTCCTCTTTGATGCTCTCTGTCTTTTAAAGTGTCCTCAAACTAGACATTTCAAAAACATTTGAATCATGTGTTGAACCTTTATATTTTGCGTTGATGAATCGTTTTTTCATTGTTTCGTCAGTCGTCACAAACCTGGAATGCAATTGTTTAAAACATTTTAAAACAATTAAAATTTAAAACATTAGATTTTTTTTACGATCATGGAGTTAATGCTTTACTTTGATCCATTTTGGACTAATTTGATTTTCAATGACTTGAAGAACTTCCTTAAGTACAAGGGACCACAGTTCACTGTGCAAAACCAAGACAATACTCATATTCCCAACGCTAATTTAGTATGATCCATGGGCACAAAATCATAATTTAGATGCCAGTTTGATAACGTGTACATCTTTTAGGGGGCTTGCGTCTATCTTCGATGTCCACTACCAAATGAACAAATGCAGATTTTGATAATCGGAAGTGTTTTAAAAATCTTTACTATGTAATATTTTGGCAAATAATATGTATTTTAAATTATTCACCAGGAAATTTTATTGAACCTCCATAGAATTGGAAGCATCCCTCAGTAGCCTCCTATTTACAGCAGCCATATAGATGTCGTCGTAATTGGTTTCATCAACGGAATCCTCAAAAAAGGAACCCGGGAATATCATTTTTGCCTTTGCTTGATTTTTGTTTATTAAATACCTGATGTCAAATTGTGGGACTTATTCAGAAAAAGAAAATTCGCTATTTACAGTAAGAGGTATCTAAAGTCAAGTGATCCTTTCAGAGTCATCAACAAATTTTCAGCTTATTGGTCCTTTATGAAAAGGACTGGTGGTTTGCAAAATGGCAATTTATTAGCGATAGCTGTGGAGAAGTTATCCAATTTGATTTGATTAACTTTGCTCAAGGAGAAACTTTACAACTTTGCTCAAGGAGCAACTTTACAATCTAATTCAAAAACACTAAGACTTTGCTCGAGAAAAATTAGTAGCAGATAGTTAACAATCTGAGAGCTTTAAAGAAATATCGTTTGTTAACAACCCTGTGGCAAACGCAATATGATCGGGTTGTTAGGTCATAAGGTATCACCTCCCTGGTGGCTAGCAGCTTTCGGATAAACAAATATGCCGGAAGTCTCCGCCATACAAATTGGCATCCATTTTTTTAAACTTTAATCATTGTAATTGTAATTAAGCACGCAAAGAGCTAACAACTTAACTATACTACATAAATCTAATTGTATAAAAACAAAAAATCCTAAGATAAGAAACTAATGTAAGTATAATATAATATAAATATAGCTATATGTAATAAACATTAATAAAATTTATCTTAAAGGATTTTATAACTCCTTCACAAGACGATTGTGTTTCAGTTCATAAAAATAGTTTCTGTTGCCACCAAATCGTGCCAACAATTTATAAAATCATTAAAATTTGATTAATCTGGATTTGGAGTATCATCTGCCGTCCACTAAGTGAGGATGCCACCAAAGAAGACCCCAAAGGCTACCCGTTCGCGGTCGCACCAAACAAAGAAATCACTGCCATCGGCGGAGGAATACAATTGTGTCGACTGCGATGGACCCGATTCTGTTGACGATATGGTTCAGTGCGATGTCTGCCAAACCTGGCATCACTACAGCTGCGCCGGTGTCGATAGTTTTATTCAACAAGAAAGCTGGGTTTGAGGCACCTCTTGTGCAATAATGTCAGGTAAGTGCTCCCCTTTATCTAGTGTTGTTAGAGAAGTAGTCCCTCAAGATGCTGCTGAAGCGATTATGCCATATAATGCACCATATACTGTGCCAGCTACCACCGCCTCCAACAATGCGGTGAACCCCTCATCAAGTTTTGGTTTGGATTCTGCCAATTCGCTGCCATATACTGCGAGTGAAACCCAATGCACTTGGTCATGCACAATGCCGAACACGGCGTTACGTACTACGTCAAGTATCGTGCCAAGTAGTGTTAATAACACCCTGGGCGTATCAATACACGATGAGCAGAATTTTGCTTCGAATACTGCCGTAAGTACAGGAACATACACCGAATCATATGGTGCTGTATCTACCGCCTGTACTGCCCCCCCTATTGCCTCATATACTGCCCCATCTGCCATGTCATATATCGAAAACAATATCAATAAATATACATTGAAAAATTGTGTAAATAATACATTCTCTAGGATAGCACTTCATCATGAAAATATTTTTGAAGCAGGTCACATTGAATCCAGCTTGTATTTAGATTCTAGACGTGACATCACATTAAGAGATGTGCAGTCAACATCGACACGTGCAACCACCGATGGATTTTCAAATTCCATGTCAACTGCTGCCACCTTTAGTCACCACCTATCCAACGTTGTTGCCGATCCAGCCGGAACGATTAGTAGAGGTGCTATTCCGAGACGATTTTTTGGAAAGAACGCTGCATCACATGCCACGAGAACCTTCAATACAATTGGTCATTCGGATACACCCGTATCTACTAAGCCACCCGCAACACATGCCGCCTTTCTTAGAGATGGCACCGCTACTCAACACATCACTGCTACTGCTCCTGTTATTACTACAGCTACTTCTACTTCTGAACCCCACTCGTATCCAATTTTCAGTGCTACTTCCACTCCAGGTATCGCCAACTCGTATCCAGATTTTAGTGCCGCTGCCGCTTCCACTTCCAGTATCATCAACTCGTATCCAGATTTTAATAGACTTCATTCTTCTGCTGCTGCTGCTGCGACCCGAACAACGGGTGTTGGTGCTGATACCCATGGCACTAACGTTACACATGGTACCTCATATGCTTCGTGTATCCATACAACTGCTGCACCACACCTTACTGACACTGTTGATGCTGCAATATATCCTGCAACACATTCGACTAAGGTTTTCTTAAAGGAAAATCCCATTGTCTTATCGAATCATCCACGATCATTGTCAAATTTCTCGATCAGTTCTAGAGGGTCTAGAACTGCCCTTGAGAGGAATATTCAGATAGAGTTGCAATTGTTGAGTGAAGAAAGGGAATTGAAGGAGAAAAGAGATAAAGAGTACTTGGAGAAGAAAAATAAAATCTTGAGCAAGATGCCACGGGAAGACGGATCATCAGTTACCGATGCCGAAGCAATTTCTATCACCAAAGTGAATAAGTGGTTAGGAGATGATTTACGCGAACCTTTATCGCAGTCAAAGTTGATTCATAAAGATTCAGATCCAAGTCAAGAACATCCATTTGAGCCTAAATTGAAATACAATGGTCATGATTGTGATCTTACTAGGTTATGGCCCGGAAACTTGTGCAAGTCCAATGAGAGGTCAACGGAAATTCAACATGCTCCAGTTATGTACAAACATTCAACATACCAATTCCCACCTCGAGCACCATACGTACCACCACAGCAGCAATTCCCATCTCGAACACCATACGTACCACCACAGCAGCAGTTTCCACCTCAAGCACCATATGTACCACCACAGCAGCAGTTACCACCTCGAGCATCATACGTACCACCACAGCACCAGTTTCCGCCTCAAGCATTATTTACGCCCCTTCCAACAGTACCTTTTCTACCACCAAATGTAAGTGAACCACAAACACGGAGCTTAAGTAAAAATCAAATAGCTGCGCGTCATTTGATGTCCAAAGACCTACCAAGTTTCGATGGAGATCCTGAACAATGGCCGTTGTTCATATCCAATTTTGAAAGGAGTACCGAACTTTGTGGTTTTACAGATGAAGAGAACGTGATGAGACTTAATAAGGCCTTGACGGGAAAGGCAAAAACCGCAGTCAGATGGTTACTTTTGCAACCGAATTGCTTTCATCAAGTCATGTCGAGGCTGAAGACACTTTATGGAAGACCGGAGCTTATTATCCAAACACTGCTTCAAAAGGTTAATACGACACCTCCACCCAAAGATGGGAAGTTAGAGACAATTTTGAATTTCGCCTTGGAAGTTCAAAACTTATATGCCACTATACAAGCAACAGGATTATACGCTCATCTAAACAACCCCTCGCTCCTGACTCAGCTTGAAGGTAAACTTCCGCCAACTATCCTCCTGAACTGGGGTATCTATAAGATGATGTTGCCGGATTGCACTCTCTCCCATTTTAGTGCATGGATTTACCAACTTGCTGAAGCCGCCAACGGGGTGCTAGTTCCACATACTCAAACGCCATCTGCAGAGAGCAAAGGTACCAGTCGATTTCGAGAGATCAAACCAAAATCCGGATTCCTTAATTCTCACTCACAGGTTGATGCAAATAATAACGAATCAAAACATAAGTGCTACGTTTGCCAAGGAAGTTGTAGTTCAGTGGCTGTATGTAAACAATTTCAGCAGCTCAGTCGAACCTCAAAGTGGGGAACGGTAAGAGAATACCAACTTTGTAGAAGATGTTTGAAGAAACACAATATACGGAATTGCCCTTTAACATCAGTTTGCGGCAAAGACAATTGCACCTTCAAACATCATCCGCTATTGCACAATGACCAGAACAACGTGGAGAAATCGATCAAGAAAGAAATTCAAGAGGTGAAAGGAAACGTTTCGGTCCATATGAAAAGCCATTGCTACGCTCATCGTAACAATTGTGAATCCACCCTATTTCGAATCGTACCAGTGATCCTGTATGGAAATGGATCTCAAATTAAGACTTTCGCCTTCCTGGATGATGGTTCGTCTTTGACCTTGATGGACGAGGAACTCGCAACCCAACTTAATATGAAGGGTAAACCACAGCCGTTGTGTCTAAAGTGGACTGGCAACACTAATAGATATGAAAACCAGTCACAATTGCTCACTCTCCGAATTTCAAGCACAGTACATGATGCTAAGATTTACGCATTGTCTGATGTTCACACTGTGAAGAACCTATCGCTGCCTTATCAATCTCTAAATTTCGAAGACCTACAGAATAAATATGAACATCTAAAAGGACTACCCATCGAATCGTATGATAATCAATCTCCACGTTTGTTAATTGGCCTGAAGCATACAAAATTGGGACTTCCTCTAAAATGTCGAGAAGGGAGAACCGAAGAGCCGGTCGCAACTAAGACTCGTTTGGGATGGCTAGTGCATGGTAGTTGCTCTCAACAGTTACATGACGTTGAATTAAGATACCAACACCACAATTTTCACATCTGTGAATGCAATGATACTGGATTGCAGCGTCTAGTTAAAGATTATATTTGTATGGATAACTTCGGGATATCAAACGCAGACAAGGTATTGATGCCAACTGAAGACAAGCGTGCGCTGGATCAGCTAGATACCAATACAATTCGAAAAAATGGGCGCTACGAAACATCGCTGCTCTGGAAATTCGACGACTTCGCTATACCAAACAGTCTTCCCATGGCAAAAAGGCGACTAGCTTGTCTTCACAAGAGAATGTAGAGGGAGCCGCAGCTGGCTAAATCCCTAGACGAGAAGATCAAACAATTTATCAAAAAAGGGTATGCTAGAAAGCTCACAAAAGAAGAAGTAACTGAAAGAGGTGACCGCTGTTGGTATCTTCCTATATTTCCTGTTTTCAATCCAAACAAACCTGGGAAGCTAAGGATAGTATGGGACGCAGCAGCGACCGTTCAAGGTGTATCGCTGAACTCTATGCTTTTGAGGGGTCCAGGTCAACTTGCATCACTTATAGCTGTTTTGTTTAAATTCAGAGAAGACCTAGTTGCAATCTTCGCAGACATCATGGAAATGTACCACCAAATTCAGATTCGCAAGGAAGACCAACACTTTCAAAGGTTTTTATGGAGTACCAGCGAGGAAGTTGAACCTGAGGTGTTAGCAATGCAGGTAATGATAATGGGAGCGACATCTGCCTCCGCCAGCGCGCAGTATGTGATCAGAAAGAATGCCGATGAATTTTCCGCCAAGTTTCCAAGAGCTGTTCAATCGATCAAAAATAATCAATATGTCGATGATCTGATGGATAGTACAAGCTCGGAAGAGAAGGCTATACAATTGGCTAAAGAAATTTGTTACGTACACCTACAAGGAGGATTCTTCATTAGGAACTGGATTTCTAATTCACCTGAAGTCGTAAAAGCAATGAAATCTGAACCAACCGACCAAGTGGATCTTGCTCTTGACGTGGAAATGGGGACTGAAAAGGTTTTAGGCATGTGGTGGTGCACTGCATCTGATTGCTTTACCTATAAAATAAATGCCAGTGCAGTTCAATCTGATATTCTTTCCGGTCACAAACGTCCAACAAAACGAGAAGTTCTAAGGATTTTGATGACGATCTTCGACCCATTAGGTCTCGTAGCACATTTCCTCATGTACATTAAGGTACTTCTACAGGATGTATGGCGATCCAATATCGGATGGGACGAAGATATCAAAGATGCGGAGCTAGAAAAGTGGCTGAAATGGATTCGATACCTGCCTGAAATCGTGAAACTCAAAATTCCGAGATGCTATATCGTCAATAATCCTGATTCGAGTTCCGAAATTCAGTTGCACGTATTCGTGGATGCAAGCGAAAATGGTTTCGCCGCTGTTGCATACCTGAGAATCGCAAATGACGATAACATAAACTGTGTCCTGATTGGTGCCAAAACGAGAGTAGCTCCATTAAAAAGCTTATCGATCCCAAGGCTTGAGCTTCAGGCGGCAGTCCTCGGCGTAAGATTTGCGAAAGTCATTACAAAATCACACACGATCCGTATTTCCCAGTGTACTTTCTGGTCGGATTCAAAAAATGTTCTAAGCTGGATTCAATCTGATCACCGCAGATACAAACCTTTCGTTGCCTATCGTGTAAGCGAAATACTGGACTTCTCAGAAATATCCGATTGGAAATGGATTTCCACTAAGTTAAATGTTGCTGATGAAGGAACGAAGTGGCAGAAAGTTCCCGAGTTTAAGGCGTCCAATCGGTGGTTTACGGGTCCAGAATTTTTGAAAACTAACCCGAATCTTTGGCCAAATGAAATACCCCCTGAGAATGCCACAGTTGAGGAGTTAAAAACATGTTTTGTCAACCTACATACGCTGAATAAAGAAGAAAATTTTCGAATCAGTGATACCTCAAGTTGGAGACGGCTAATTAGGACTGCAGCATACTTTTTTCGCTTCATCCACAACACTAGCATTAAGAGACATCAAAGGAAGTCAGGTATTCTTCATCAGCAGAGAAAGGGATATCTCAGACAAGAAGAACTTCGATCTGCCGAAGCTGAGTTATTTCGTGAAGCCCAGACTAGTGAGTATTGGGATGAAATGGTGGACTTATCCTCCAAAAAATCCGTTGAAAAGAGCAGCATACTCTACAACCTGTGTCCATACCTAGACGCAGATAAGGTTATTCGAGCGAATAGCAGGATACCTTCCTCTGCTGATGTCAGCGAAGACGTTAAGAAACCCATAATTCTCCCAAGAAATCATCCCATCACCGCGCTAATCATCACCGATCTTCACGTCCGTTTCAACCATCGAAACCACGAAACCGTTATAAACGAACTGCGCCAAAAATTTCACATCGCTCATATGAGATCTGCATTAAGACTTGTAAGAAAAAACTGCCAAGATTGCAAAAATACCAGAGCCAAACCGCAACCTCCTATGATGGCTCAACTCCCACCAGCACGAATTGCTCCATTCTGTCGACCCTTCTCATTCGTCGGAGTCGACTACTTTGGTCCTATGAATGTGAGTATTCTTCGAAGAACCGAGAAACGATGGGGAGTATTGTTGACATGTCTGACAACCAGAGCAATTCATCTTGAGATCGCACACTCATTATCGGCAGATTCGTGCATTTTGGCTCTCAGAAATTTTATGGCAAGGCGTGGCGTTCCCATCGAGATCTTCAGCGACAACGGAACAAATTTCCATGGTGCTGAGCGAGAACTAAGAGAGGCGCTTAAAGAAGTCAACACTGAAAAACTAATGGAGACGTTCACGACAACCGATACCAAATGGACCTTCATTCCACCGGGGTCACCACATATGGGGGGCAGCTGGGAAAGGCTAGTGAGGTCAGTAAAAACCTCCCTCTACGACATAGTGCCAACTAGAAATCCTTCGGATGAGTTGTTACGGAGCATGCTTATAGAGGTAGAAAACATAGTAAATTCCCGTCCACTTACCTATATTCCCATCGACGACGAAAGCGAAGAAGCGTTAACTCCCAATCACTTTCTTTTGGGGTCTTCAAATGGCAGCAAACCACCCGCAGTATTCGACAGTGACACTAAATTAATTAAAAGAAACTGGCTTATATCGCAACAGTACGCAGAACGCTTCTGGCAACGCTGGGTAAGGGAGTATCTTCCGACAATTACCCGCCGAACCAAGTGGTTTACTTCAGTGAAGCCTATTGAAAAGGGTGATATTGTCCTGATTGTCGATCCAATGAGCCCAAGAAACTGCTGGCCCAAAGGTCGTGTAATCCAAACTACGATTTCTAAAGACGGCCAAGTTCGAAGCGCCTTTGTGCAAACACAAAGTGGAGTTTATGAAAAGCCAGCAGTGAAATTAGCTGTTCTAGATATCAGAGCTGAGAAAGATGTTAGCCCACGGTCGGAACTACCAAGGGGGAGTGTTAACAACCCTGTGGCAAACGCAATATGATCGGGTTGTTAGGTCATAAGGTATCACCTCCCTGGTGGCTAGCAGCTTTCGGATAAACAAATATGCCGGAAGTCTCCGCCATACAAATTGGCATCCATTTTTTTAAACTTTAATCATTGTAATTGTAATTAAGCACGCAAAGAGCTAACAACTTAACTATACTACATAAATCTAATTGTATAAAAACAAAAAATCCTAAGATAAGAAACTAATGTAAGTATAATATAATATAAATATAGCTATATGTAATAAACATTAATAAAATTTATCTTAAAGGATTTTATAACTCCTTCACAAGACGATTGTGTTTCAGTTCATAAAAATAGTTTCTGTTGCCACCAAATCGTGCCAACATCGTTAATATTCATATCCAGATGTGAGCTCCAAACCTTAAATGGCAGCCAATACAAAGGAAATTTCCATCAATTCTGAACCTTCTGCAATATGAAAGTAAAATAATACTGCTTCAATTTTATAAGTATTGGCCCAGTGTTAAGACACCAAAAATTAAGATGTTTCTAGAAAAAAAGCTTTGAAGCAAGAAACAATAGAATTATTACATGGTGTAAATTAGAAAATTTAGTACTGTTTTTCATAAGTGTATACATTTATTAATGACTGAATTTACTTTAGTCAATTCATTTAAATTTTACTGTATAAATTTAAATCACTTTATATACTTTGCCAACTGAACTTTATAAAATTCGTTATGTTTATTCAAACTGTATTGAAATACATTATTTTGTATACCTAAATTGAAATTTACCTGACAAAAATTCTTCTAAATACACAATTGAATCAGCAGAAAAAGACAAAATCTTCTTTTCATCTAGCGCTTTGAAGCATGAAGATTTATAATTCGAACATAAAAAAGTAATAATCCTAATCTACTACAATGGTTGAGATTAACTAAGTAATACTGTCAAAATTTTAACTGTCAAAGTGGTTTTGTTTTGTTGTTAAGTTTATCTGTAAGATTGTTTTCATTTTTATTACAAATTGTATTCATAAAAAATCTGAAAAATGCCTGAAAAGGGCCGAAAAATGACTTCACTTTCAATTAAACAAAAACTACAAATCCCCCGAAAGGTTGACAGCAAAACAAAATCAAGAAAAGAAATTGTTGAACAGTTTAAATGCGATGTTTCTACTATTAAGCTAGTGGAAAAAAACAAAACAAAGTTGGAAGAAGTGCATAAACAAACCAAAACTTTAAACGAAAACGTTTGCGAAAGAGTAAATAAAGCTCTTACTAAATAGTTTGATCAAATGCAATCTCAAAATGCAATAATCAGTGGAATTTAGCTAATGAACAAGGCTAAAGAGTTTGCTGTTAAATTAGTTGAAAACATTGAGCCAACAAGTGGCTGGCTTTGGCGCTGGAAGCGAAGACAAAATATAAGATACAAGAAAATTTAAGGTGAGGTGGCTGACGCAGATGTGTCAGGAGCTGATCTATATCGCCAAGAAGTTTTGCCAAATCTAATTTCCATGTACTAGCAATGTAACATCTTTAATACTGACGAAAGTAGCATTTGTTCCAAAGCCTTACCAAATGGTACTTTAACAAAAAACAGGGTAGCACCCCTACAGGTGGATAAATTGATTAAAGTTGGCTCACTATTCTTTTTCTATGAAATGCGATGGAACATTCAAAAAAGAATGTACCATGATTCCATAACGCAACACAAATCAAAATAACTGATTATTTTACATCGGTTCGGTTTTTAATAAGCTATCAATACTAGTCAGTTGATGTTCCTAATGTATTTTCCTATTTTTAAAATAAAATTAAATGTTTTTTTGTTTTATTAACTTCAAATAGGAAGTTATTGTAATGGGTCTGATTTGTCAAATTGAAAATTTTGACATTTCTTGACGTTTCAAGGTTCCTAGAGTCGAAATAAAAGATTTTTAGAAAGATATCTGTGCGTGTGTCATCATCCATAGCTCAAGAACCAGAAGAGGTTCTACAGACAATAAGGCAGGGCTCTCAAAAAAATTTCATGGGTGGTTTTTTTACCATATCAGTTTGAAAAAAAGGTGAAAGTTTTGGTTAACCCTTAATATCTTACGAACCAAAAACGCTAGAGACTTGAATTAAATTGTATATATAAATATATTGTAACGTGATACTAAAAAAGTATATTTTTTTGAAAAAAATCCATTTAATGGTATAAATCAGAAAACTGAAAATAAAAATTTGTCTCCTCCAAAATTTTACGACTTAATTATGATTTCATCTCCAAAACAATTTTGTGCAACGAAGAATAATGTTTTTGCCATCTGATCAAATTTTGAGAAAAATTGAATTGACAGTTTTTTTATAAACAATAAAAATCTGAAAAAAATATTACTCAAAGTTGGTAAAAATTGAATATCGATTCAAATATCTTTTCAAAAAGTTGAACTTTAGGCTTCAAACTTATTTTATCTTATAAAAAATATTGTTTTCAACATTCGATAAAATTTAAAAAAAAAATCGAATTACAGTTTTTTTTACAAAACATAAAACTCTAAAAAAAACAATACTAAAACTTGGTAAAAATTTAGTTTCGACTAAAATAGCTTTTCAAAAATTAAAAATATTGGCTTCAAACTTATTTTATTTCACACAAAATATTGTTTTCGATATTCAGTAATTTTTATATAAAAATCCAACAGTCCGTTTTTTTCATACAAAATAAAATCTACAAAAAATAGTACGCAAATTTGGTAAAAATTGATACGAGTACATATAGACAAACTTTTTAGCAAGACAAATCGACAGACGGGATGAGAAGTTATCAGTGTGGGTTGCATCACAGCTGTCACCGACTTCCCTGGCGACTGAAAATACGGCTTCTCAAGCTTTATTAGAATTTCTCTTTAAAACAAACACTTGTTTTAGTTCGAAAGACTTTAAAAAACTTTATTTAAAAAAAGTAATAATTAATAGAGTTCATTTTGTCTAAAATAATTTTTAACTTACTCTTCGTCTGCCGTAGCTGCTGCTCGTGATTTCTGTTCACGTTGTGCAATTTACAAATATAAAATGGCTCTTAAAATTTTCGCACATGAGTGCGTTCAGAGTCAATTAAAACGAGCAACATTCACGGAGACCAAGAGCAAGTTCACACGAGGTTGGATGATGGTTCACACGGGCGTTGGTAACACGAGCCTCTTTTTTACTTACAGCTTCAGCTTAAACACGGGACGAAGTTAGACATAAAAAAATGAAGTCCCACGTACAGACATTGAAACCCCTTACAAAGGTCAATATTAACGCAGACGTCTTATGTTCCCTAACACAGAAAAAAGAGGTTGACTAAGAAAAGAGCACAAAATGGTCGATATCAATCCAAAACTTTGTAGGTATTTAAATAACCATGTGTAACAATATGTATGTATGTATGTATTTATGCTGAAAAGGGCTTTTATTAAAGCACTCATGTCAACTTGAAGATTTACCGGAAAACGAACATATCATTAAATGCAAATCGATTTTTGCAGATTTTTTAATTTCGTTGTACAGTGTTTTGACTTATAGTGTTTTGAATACCGTATTAAAATTCATATATTTTGAAAGAAAACGACGACTGCTAAAATAAAAAAAAATTGTATACTTTTGACGGAAAATGATTAAATTTGAATGTCGTTAATAAATATTATATCAATCTGAATATTTTTTTGGTAAAGTATCATACTTTTTAATATGAACCATCAAAAGTATAAAAGATCTTACCAATTAAACTTCAGTTTTGATTCTTCTACTAATACTTCTATTCTTGTGATACTCGATTGATGTTTTTATCCTTTCTTCTAGTCGGTAGAGCTATTTTCTTAACTATTGTTTAACTTAAAATTGAGATATGAGGGACAAGTAGAATTTTATTCACAGATACACAACTTTTCAAAATTTCATTCGAATTTGCTGTATGCAGTTATTTGTAAACTAATTCCCATTCGTTTGTGTGTATTAAGAAATGCTGAAAAAACAACAAGTTGTCGAAAGCTTTATATTTCATAAAAATACTGAAGACTTTTAAAAATAATTCACATTCCAACGCAACTCCATAAGGACAAAGAGTTTATTAATTATGGTTGACCCATTTTTGACCTTTCAATCGCCAAAATGAAAATGATTTTCTCAATGATATTTTTCTAGGAACATCTTATTGGAAACATTTTTTTTTTAATCTTGTGAAATGTGTTAAAATAAAAACATATATTTCATAATGAGGTTTTTTTTATTATGCGGTTCAAATCGTTTAATGAGCAATAAGAATTTTAAGATGTTTCTAAAATGGTCACGGGAGCAAAAAGTGATTTTACCAAAAGATTAATTTTTTTCGTTACCTTCCTTATTTTTAAGGATTAACGAAAAATATTTGATTGGTGTAGTTTTCAGAAACATGTTATATCTAAATAGTACTTTGTTAGACCTCCACTAGCTTTTATTACGGCTGAACATCGGCGAGACATTGAATGACATAGGTTTTTCCATGTGATGCAGGTATCGCGTTCCAGGTTCGGGAAATTGGAGTCAACTGTAGCGTTCCCAAATTCCAAGAACAGATCTCGAAAATGGTAATAAAATGTTTGACCAACATTTTTCGAAAAGCACAGTACAAGTTTTCTCTTTCAACAATCGGAATTCGGGTAACTTGAGAGTTGAAAATCGAAAGTTTGAATTTTCAACTTTGAGTGACGAGAAACAAAATCTCAATTTTAGACTGAAAATACTTAAGTGGAGTTCAGCTCATGTTGTTGAAGAAAATGGTTTTTAATTACTTCAACTTCAAAATGTTTCATATATTGGTGGTGATATCAGTTTTACTTGTAAACAATGACTGCTTCTATCCATTAGACATGGAGTGTAGGTATCCTTAAATATAGTCCTGCAGCGGCAGCCAGAGTACAGCATCGCTTTCGTCAATGACAAAACACACTTATACGATATTAGGTATATGAAACTTCACTCACTGACAATAGAAAGTGGCAAGTTTGCTCTCTCTGTGTTATATGTGTGTATTTTTGAACAATGGAAAAACAAGTCATTTTCCGCATAAACAAAAATGCCTCCTCAAAATAAAAATAAAAGTTTAACATATTTTGGCCGGATGGTTCGCTTCACAGATAGTTTTCGGGGTAAAATGGAGATCTGAATGCGTAAACAAGCCAGCTGCTGATGCCAATGCCGATACATCACAACTACACGAAACAATGAATGTAGCAGCTGCTGCTACTTTTGCTGCCGCTCGTGAATGTGACCTTGTGAGCAGAATGACAAATAACAACAACAACCTCACCATCAGCAAAGACCACACCACACAAAACACTCATAAAATTTATTCATGAAAATGTGTTTGCAAATTTCGAAACAAAAAATAGTATCTAAAAAACTATCTAAAAAATCCTGCTTCGTGATCTTGGCAATGAGACAATTTGTTTTTCAACGAAATGCTTTGATTGACTTGTTGAAAGTTTGTTGGCCTCTAGAAACCGCTAATATTGTCAGGCTGGTATTTCAAGTTGGCGACATGCTGTTACCTGTCATTACGAGACTGACAACGAAATTTGATGGAGTACACGGCACAACGATTTAAGAATTTCCTAATGGAACGTAACATCGCTCTAAAGAGCTCCTTATGTAAGGAAGATCGTTTACGGAAAAGCTTAAATCATGAACTGTTTGCAATCTACCTTGAAGCAGATATTGTCATTAAAGTTAAGCTCGGTAGCCTTGTAAATTGTTACATTCATAAATCCAAGAAAAAGCATCGCAGATAGTTGTAAAAAAGTAAAAAAGTCTTTTAGCTCTGACGAAATAAGCAATATATATGAAAGGAACTTGTATGAAAGATAGGAAAAAGGTGCTCTTCTAAAATTGTCAAACAATTGTCGAAACTTTGGATTGTTCCACTTCAAACGTATTCAAAATATTCATGAACAATTTATTGACAAATCCTGCCTTATCTTCAATAAGATACTGTAGCCCAATCAAATAACTTAACAAACTAAACAAATTCTTTGATTTAGAAAGGGGGGTTGATTTGATCTTGGAACAAGTAAACTTATTATCCGCAGTTGAAATTCATGAGGCAGATTATGACATCTTGGTGAAACCATTTTTATTATTTTATTTGTCTTCTGGATTGAGTCCTCTTCTTTCCTGGATACGGTTTATGGAATCCATTCTTCACATAGGATATAAGCTTGACGTTAGGAGTAATAGACAAATCAGCTAAAGAAACTGTCAAAGCCAAGGAAAAAACCCTTCTGGAAAGATGTAGATTAGCGAACACTAAAAGGGTTTCGTATACCTTTAATATGCCAAAGACACAGTGTGAGCAATAGGAAAAGAGGAAAAGGTTGGATAGGAGGTATCGGTGATTAGTTGATTGATTTTGGATTCCTGAACATTGCAATGTTAGGGAAAGATAGAGCGTGTTAAGGCATTAAACACTCGCGTAGTACGGCTAAAAAATGAATCTTTGTACTTCATAATACAGAATACAGAGGCCAAAGTTGGCCTCTAGGGTAATCTGATGGGCATTCCTAGGAGGGCGGGTATTACGATTAAATTGTTCATAGTATGGCCAAAGTTGGGCTCTAGGGTAAACTGAAGGGCATTACTAGAAGCGCGGGTATTAAGATTAAATTGTTGTTGTTGAGAGGAATGCAACTGTCTATTTAACTAGAGCATAGTCCGTTAAAATTACGGTAAAAAATTGTAAGACAAGAAACTTTACGACCATATTCGAGTGACGTTATCAAGCTGATGATGTTAATGTCACCAATCATTTGAAAAGCTCTTCTTTGACTACTATCCAAGAGGCTTAAATGTGATACTGGAGCACCAGCCCAGAAATGAGAGTTATATTCAAGTTTCGGACGTATGTATATAGGTTTTATAGATTGTAGCCAGATCAGACGGAGAGACAAATTTCTTGCATCGCTAAACTAGAAATCGATTCCTAGCTAGCTCTCTCCAGTATCGCATGCCAAGTGGCTGAAGTCTTCACCCACCTGCGTGCGCCACCTGAGTCACGGCTTTCCTCAACTGCGCTGCCGTAACTCGGGATTGGATTCAAAGACCTTCCAGGCTGGAGCGTTCATTCCCATTCGCTCTTTATGACCCAGCCATACTAAAGTCGTTGGACTTTAATTCTGTTAACTAGATAAGCTTCGCTGTACAGTCCGTATAGTTTGTCGCTCTATCTTCTCCTCCATTCTCCATCTATGCATACTACACCAAAAATTACCCGAAGAATTTTTCTCTCGAAGCATCCTAAGACGCTTTCATCTTTTTTTGACAGGGTCCAGGCCTCAGCGCCATAAATGAGAACCGAGATGATGAGTGTCTTATAGATGGTGATTTTAGATGCTCGAAATAGGACTTTACTACTCAATTGCCTTCTTAGTCCAAAGAAGCAGCGCTGGTATCGTTGTTTGAGTTTATAGCGGTTTCTAGGTATACAAAGTCCACAACTATCTCAACTATCTCTCTTTTTTTCAAGACATCGTTGTTCAATGTCCTTTTTTGATGACAGCATATACTTCGTCTTGCCCTCATTGACCACTAAACACATCTCAAATGCTCAAAAAATCTCCACTGACATCACGGTTTGATCTTTTAATTATGTCAATATCATCTGTTTCTGTTTAACATGAGTTTTGCACAATTCTTTCCAGAACAATGTTAAAAAATACGCATGACATTGCATCTATCACCTTGGCTAAAACCTATTTTGACATCAAATGCATTGGTAAGCTTGACAGAGCAGCGTGCACTCTCCATCGACATTCTGCACAAAGGGATAAGTTTGACAAGTATGCCAAAACGAGAGATTGCTCTGTTGAGCTCTTCCCTATGGATACTGTCATACGCGGCTTTAAAATCGATAAAGAGATGGTGGGTAATGTTTTGAAGTTCTTGGGTTTTTTTCTAAGATCTACCCTAGTTTGAATATTTGGTCAATGGTGGACATTCCTGGTCTGAAGCATCAATTTGTTGACGAACGGCTTCAGAAGTTCTTTTAATACGGCTCCAATGCATTGCCTGCTGCTTTGAATAGTTCGGCAGCGATGCTGTCAGCTCCAGCAGCTTTGTTTGACTTCAGTTTATAAATAGCTATCTTCACTTCGTCGACTTCGGGAAGGCGGAATTGTTGATCTGCGTCGCCTAGGTTGAGTGATTCAGCGAAATTCAGTTCGTCATCGCCGTTATATAATTTAGAGAAGTGGTCTTTAAATATTTTCAACATAGACGTTGTTCCACTTCGATGTCCCCTTGATTGTCCTTACAGGCTTCACTTGTTGGATGTCACTCTTAAAAGATGTTTTGTCTTGTCCAAGAGCTCGGAGAATATGTCTTTGGTATCTTTATCTTTCTCTTCTGGTGCACGCATATTAGGCTTATTTTGGAAAATTTAGTCTTAATACGGATTGTCGTGATGCTCTCGCTCACAACGTTGACGCTCAAGTCTTTTTGCCCTTTTTTCGTGGTCAGGAAGTTACCCAGAATGACTGTACAACGCATAACCTGGAGCGCCAGATCGTTAGTATAACTCCAAAGACGGGGAGCCGAATAAACCGCTCTTTATAGGCCTTGACTCGGAATATGTCGTAGAAGAGGACACTTGTATCCTCTTGAATGTCTTCCATTTGAACACTAAAAGTTGTATACCTTTTCGAATAACATTCTTAAGTTCATGATAATTGCAACTATTTTTTGAAAAAAAAAACTTAATAATATATAATGTACGGAGACCTTTTGAACTATGTGTATTTTAAGCATGAATTAAAGAATATAGGCCCAGAAACACATATTCTAGTTCATTTAGAAATCCACTTAATAATTAAATGTCCTAAATAAAGTATTTACCCAATGCATAAGGGTTAATATTGTCTTCACTTTCCATTTCCAAAAATATAACCCCTTTGCTCCAATGAGACTACTAAGAATTTTTGATGCCTTTTGTTTCTTCTGGTTCCTTACTTCGTTTTGCCTCGGGAGCCCCCAAGACAAAAAAAGCGGATTTAACAAGTTATGAGTATTGAAACGCTTTACACTAATGAACCAAAAAGAGTTTAACTGATTGTGGTTGAGGTTATCTTGTTTTTCCTTTTTTTTTTGTGATTAACCCCATCGGGTCGATAAAATGTTCTCAATATTTAATTTATCCTTTATACAATAGGGATTTGTATTCGTACACAACACCCGCAAGCAAATTGTCTCCCTAGTTTTATTTTTGTATTGGTTTAAGTGCCACAGCTGCTGTGTTTTTGTCTTTGAACAACTAAATAAACTTTGAGGAGTAAGGCGGTTATAAGTTCTGTTTTTTATTTGCGATGTCAACGTATGTATGTATTTGGTGTCTTTTTTAACATTCCGTATTTGAAAAGTAATTGACGGAGACAATCAAGAAGAGTCATAAACAGCGTTGCCAAAGTGTTAAAATTATTGTACAATAATTGACAACTGTCATCCAGGCAGAATTCCGGCTCCTCGACTTATACTATGTAAAAAGTCGAACAAAACCAATGGAGCAGATGGCTCAAATGCATAATTTTTTAAAACAGCTGGATTAAAATTGGAAAGGAGCATGTACTTATTATAGTGAAGTAAGCATACCCGATGAATGAATCTTCAGTATAGTTTGGCCGATACCGAAAAAAGGTGACCGCCAAAACTGCACCAACTATGAAGAAATCAATCTACTTAACATCTCATATAAAATCTAGCTTGCCGTAATATGTGAACGTCTAAAGCTCATCGTAAACAACTTGATAGGTTCTTATCATTGTGTTCTAAGACCAGGAAAGTCCACAATCGTTCGATTATTCACATTACGAGAGATCCTCAACCACTATATTTTCATTGACTTCAAGGCCGAATTTACAGGGAGGAACTGTATAGAGTCATGTCTAGTTTCGGCATTCCTGCCAAACTCGTGCGTTATATAGTTTAAGCCAAATTTTCGAGTTGGAAATTAACAATAATTAATAATATAACAACTATCCCTGATAACAGTACTCGCACAAGGGAATGGTAGAGGAGTTGTAAGTAACTAGGCTCTAGTTCTTTACGAACTGTTTTCGTATTTAAGATGACCTTATTAAAAATTGGGCTAACAGAAATTGACTGATGCCACTACGTGCCACTACCATTTTTTCACAAATTTTTAAAACGACCTAAACCATAAGAAACGCAACGCAAAGCGGCGCTGCATAAAAGGACAAGAGCTGTTCATGAGCTCTATGAGCAGAAGAGGCGAGAAGAACGCCGACTTCTCAGAAGGAAAAAGAGAGGGCATGAGAAGCGTGCGGTCGAAGATGTTGAGACTTTTAAAAGCAGAAATGAAGTTCGAAAATTTTATAAACAGGTGAAACGAAATTCACAGGTACATAAACCTAGAACCGAGGGCTGCAAAGACGAAAGTGGAAACATCATACTGGAACCGCAGTCAATGCTGAGGATATGGAAGGACCACTTCTGCAGACTGTATAACGGCGACGACGAACTGAATTCCGCTATCAGGCAGGATGATCCATTCAACATAGTCGATGAAAGCCAACAATCCCGTCCTCCCGACTAAGAGGAAGTAAAGATTGCCACATCTAAGCGGAAGTCTAATAAAGCCGCTGGAGCGGATGGCTTGAACGCCGATCTCTTTAAAGCAGCTGGAGATAAGTTGGTTAGGAGCATGCACCAACTTATCTGTAAGAAATGGTCGGAAGAAAGAATGCCCCATAAATCTCATGAACCTCAGTAATGTTTGCCCGATCCTAAAAAAAAGGAAACCCTCTAAACTGCACCAACTATAGAGGAATCAGTCTACTTAACATCGCCTATAAAATCTTTTCTGCCGTAATATGTGAACGTCTAAGGCCCATCGTCAACAACCTGATAGGTCCTTATCAGAGTGGTTTTAGACCAGAAAAGTCCACAGTTGATAAAATATTTACATTATGGCAGATCCTGGAAAAAAAAAACCCAAAAACACCAAATCGACACAGCATCTACAGGGACTAGCTGTGTAGAGCCATGTCTAGTTTTGGCATACCTGCCAAACTCGTCCGTTTGTGCAGGATGACCATGGAGAATTCACGCTGCTCCATAAAGGTTGGAAAAAACTTAACAGAACTTTTCGATGTCAAAAAAGGTTTTAGAGGCGATGCGCTGTAATGTGATTTGTTTACCATTTTGCTTGGAAGAATAGTGCAGAGCTCAAACGTCAACACTTGAGGCACTATCTTTTAAAAGTCTGTCCAATTACTAGCATATGCTGACGACATTGACATAATGGGAAAAACTCAGCGTGATGTCAGTGGGGCTTTTGTGAGTATTAAGGCAGAGGCGGCAAAAATGGGTTTAACGGTTAATGAGGGCAAAACAAAGTACATGCTGTCGCCGAAAAAGGACACACAACACCGACGCCTTCGTCACAACGTCACCATCAACAGAGGTTACTTTGAGGTGGTCAAGGACTTTGTCTAATTAGGCTCCGCTGTAAACGCAGAAAACAACACCAGCGCTGAGATCAAACGCAGAATAACTCTTTCTAACCACTGATTATTTGGGCTAAAAAGCAATTGAGTGGTAAAGTCCTCTCTCGAGGGACCAATGTGTTGCTATATAAAACCCTTATCATCCCAGGCCTGCTATACGGTGCAGAAGCATGGACTACGAAAAAAGCGGATAAAAGCACCTTGAGTCGCTTCGATAGAAAAGTTCTTCGTGTGATCTACGGTCCCGTATGCAAAGAAGGAGATTGCAGGAGAAGATGTAACGACGAGCTGTACGGGCTGTACAGCGACGTAGACTTAGCCAGAAGGGTAAAAGTACAACGACTAAGATGGCTGGGTCACGTAGAGCGCATGAAAACCAATGCTCCGGCCCGGACAGTCTTCGAATCCACACCCACAGGACAGCGGAGTAGAGGAAGACCGCGCATCAGGTGGCGCGTACAAGTGGAAGGTGACCTTACCAAACTTGGAGCGCGAAAATGGAGACATCGAGCTAGGGACCGAGATAGATGGAGAAGTTTGTTGGACGAGGCCCTAGTTCACACAGGACTGTAGCGCCACCTTAAGTTAGTAAGTAAACCATAAGAAATATGAACAAGAAATAGTTTTTTAACGTTGTAAACAGTATCGGCGTAATAGGATATTGAAAATGTGGATACAATTAACTGAGAGATTGTGAGATAATTCCATTGATACACTTTTGACTTTCAATCCAAATTCCATGGATTCGAGACTAGAAGCATTCAGGAAGCATTTTTACCAACTCCCTTGCTATCCTTTTTCACAAATTGTCCTTTAGAAAAATATGAAAAAACAATTTTCGCCCTGAAGTTCGCTGGATTCTTATTGGTCACTTTTCAAGGAATTGATCGACAATTTAAATTATAAAGTATCTGATTGTAATAAAATAATTTCTCTTTAATTTGGTTTGTTGAACGAATTGAATTGATTTCTATTTAAATGGCTCAGCATTTCATCGATTTATCGGCGGTCTAACCGAAGTTCAATTAGTATTCAATGTTCATTAGTTTAAATTTCCGAACCAAGAAACAAATATTGACCTATATTGTATAGTAAGTTGTACAAGTGGTTCTTCAAAGAAGCCGAAATATGAGAAAAACGATTTTGTTTACTAATTTCCTCGAAAATTGATAAAATATGTACAAATAAAATTACAATAGCTCTAACCGAACTATGTACACGAAACATAATGAATTTGTTTTTGAATTTACAAACAATTGAACAAACATATTTTTTTTAAATATGTTATTTACGCACACAATATGTAAACTTTAAAAATTTGGTTATTTATCGTTGGTATAAAAGGGAAGAGTTTTTCAGTAAAAAGTATCAGTTTCTTCTTTTCTGTTGAATTCAACCGAAGCAATAATTACTAAAAATGTTCAAGTGCAGTTTCATCCTTTTGATTGTCCTCATTGGAATCTCTCTCAACGCAGCAATTCCCCAATATCCCCAGCAACAACAAATGCATTTTCAAACCTCATCAGTCCAGGAACAACCTGCACAAGGTGGACTATTAAATTCACTTCTTAGTGGTTTACCACTTGTTGGTGGCCTTCTTAACATGGGCTAATAATGGGCCCTAAATTGTCAAATTGGAATTTTAAATTTTAAAATGTACCTACTTAAATAGAAAAGTATATATTAAATATTTGTAAGGAATTGATACAATTTTTTCTATTGAAATAAAATATATTTCTACAAATATCAAAATCGTGTTTGACTTAATGAATTGGCTCAAAAATTAATATTTTATTTAGTTACAGGTAAAAGTATTCCATTGAACGCAAATTGCAAAATATCAAAAGTATATCCAATTTGATGCAATAGTCTTTTAGTAGCAAAATAATTTTGTCTAAGTAAAATCATGTTCTTTTCCCGAATAAAAATTAAAATAGTGGAATGGTTTTAAAAGACTTATTTTTAAAAATACATCAAAATCGTTAAAGGACACAAATTATTAGAAGCCTGATTATCAAAAGCAACAATAAATACAAAAAATTGTAAAAAATAAAAAAAAAACAAAATAATTTTTTTATGAATGAATACTTACACTACAGTCCGGCCGGACCTGGCCCTCAACCAACATACGTCTCCATCCAGCTCGGTCCCTTGCTAGCTGTCTCCAGTTTCACATGCCAAGTTGGTTGAGGTCCTCTCCCACCTGGTTGCGCCACCTGAGTCGCGGTCCTAGTCTATTGCGCCGTCCCTCTGGATTGGATTCGAAGACCTTCCGGGCTGGAGCGTTGATGTCCATCTGCTCTACATGACCTAGTCACCTAAGCGGTTAGACTTTAATTCTGCTAATCAGGTCAGTGTCGCTGTACAGCCCGTACAGTTCGTCGTTATATCTTCTCCTCCATTCTCCATCTATGCGTACGGGACCAAAAATCAATTTTTCTCTCGAAGCATCCTAAGACGCTCTCATCTTTCTTTGACAGGGTCCAGGCCTCAGCGCCATAAATGAGAAGCGGGATGATGAGTGTCTTAAAGATGGTGATTTTAGATGCTCGAGAGAGGACTTTACTTCTCAATTGCTTTCTAAGTCCAAAGAAGCAGCGATTTGCAAGAGTTATTCTTCGTTTGATTTCAGCGCTGGTGTCGTTGTCTGCATTAATAGCGGTGCCTAGGTAGACAAAGTCCTTAACAACCTCAAAGTTAAAGCTGTGCATGGTGACATTTTGTCCAAGACGTCGTTGTTTATTGTCCTTTTTTGATGACAGCATATACTTGGTCTTGCCCTCATTGACCTCTAAACCCATCTTCTTCGCTTCCGTCGCAATGCTCAAACACGCTCCACTGACATCACGCTTTGATTTTCCAATTATGTCAATATCATCTGCGTATCCGAGTAATTGGATGGATCTTTGGAAGATTGTCCCCTTAGTGTTGACGGTTGAGTTTTGCACAATTCTTTCCAGAACGATGTTGAAGAAGTCGCATGACAGTGCATCGCCTTGTCTAAAACCTTTTTTGACATCAAATGCATCGGTAAGATCTTTTCCGACCTTGATAGAGCAGCGTGCACTCTCCATCGACATTCTGCACTAAGGGATACGTTTGACAGGGATGCCAAAACTAGACATTGCTCTGTAGAGCTCTTCCCTATAGATGCTGTCATACGCGGCTTTAAAATCGATAAAATCGATAAAGAGTATCGATTTGAAGTTCCTGGAATTATTCCAAGATCTGCCGTAGTTTGTATATTTGATCAATGGTGGGCTTTCCTTGTCTGAAGACACACTGATAAGGACCTATCAAATTGTTGACGAACGGCTTCACACGTTTTTATAATACGGCCCTACCAAGTCAGTGCCTGCTGCTTTGAATAGTTCGACAGCGATGCTGTCAGCCCCAGGAGCTTTCTTTGACTTCAGTTTATAAATAGTTATCTTCTCTTCGTCGACGTCGGGAAGGCAGAATTGTTAATCTGCGTCACCGAGGTTGAGTGGTTCTATCTCCCTTACAGCGGAATTCTGTTCGTCATCGCCGTTATATAATTTGGAGAAGTGATCTTTCCATATTCTCAGCATCGACTGCGGTTCTACTACCATGTTCCATGCTCGTAGAGCTCGCAAGCAGTTCTAGTCCTCTTGTGCAGCGCCGATTTGTATGCCTCTTGGGATTGTTTACGTGGCCAGGAAGTCACCCCGACGGCTCAACCCCCAACCTGGAGGGACAGATCCTTAGTATAACTTCAAGGAAGGGGAGCCGGATAAACTGCTCCTTACAGGCCTGGTCTCCGAATATGTCGAAGAAGCCCTATAAGGTGTTGACTAAGTAGTTCAACCTTAATGGAACTGTAGACGCCACCGTTGATTCCATCTCGAGAATTCGTCCGCTGCTGCTTGGGTTAGGAGAGGTGCCTAAGTGGAAACACCTCTCCTTCCCTCTCTCGTTTGCTGCCCCCAACTACTTTTTACTGGGGTTGGAACCCAATCTCTAGTTGAGGTAAAGGGATTTCTGTCCATTTTGCTGGAAGTTAAGTTCATCTAGTCTCTGGAATAGTGAATGTTTTCCTTCAATGAGGGAATGATCAACATCATATTCCATGTGAGTGAGTATGGCCTGGTTTCAGGAATTTGTTGTCTATGATATCCAGTTGTCTTCAAGCTTAAGTTGGTTTTTATTTTTTGATGTTATCAGGAACTCGAACATTTTTGTAAGTTTTCGCCAAACTTTTTTCATTGGCCATTCGCTACCTTTAACTTTTCGTCAGAAATGTCCATAGCTCCATAGCACGTTTGAAGATGGGAAGATTTTATTTTAATTTCAGCTTTTAAAATGTCGGGTTTTTTAATAAGAGCGCTACAAAAGTTTTTTTTTAAATAAAACAAAAACTCTTTTGGATATCAATGAAATTCTTTATTCGTGTGAAAGAAACTCATATTTTGATTATTGATGAAGACATTCAGCCAGTTCATGCGTCAATTGTTGATCTGCTAGAACGATTATGAAGACAATAAATTGAATGTCTTACCGTCATCATTGCATCCTAACGTTGAGGCCACTGGCACTGAATTTAGTTAGTAAATTTTAATAATTGCGACTCGTTGTTGGCTCGTATATCTTTCATGAAATGGCAAACTTTACTGAAGAGAAATGTCAAAAGAGCTGTTCCTGTCCCTCTACTTTTGTAGCGTCCCTGTTGAAAAACCCGGTATATATGACAAACCTTGAAGTCTATAAAACAGATATCGTCAATCTATTTTGGTAATACGTTTTTAATATATCTCATAAGCTTTCATAAGACGTACATTTTTTAATATAGGCTTTTATTTTGTCTTTTTTTTCTAGGGGTAGTGCATTAAGGGGTTTGGAACATTCTCTTTTTTCCACTAAAGTAGTTGCAGGTGAACTTCATTTCGTATTTATTACGGATGCAATAAAACCTTTTGTTTCGCTAAAGCAACTGAGAAAGACAAATTTAAAGCTGTATATTTTGATTAAATTGTCGGTTAATCTGCTTCACCCCCCTCTTCTTTTTACATAAATTCGTTGATCCGAATGGTATCTTTGCTATTGTTTTGTTTTCAACAACGTTGGCAAAAATACGTCATATGCTTTTTCATCATCTATCATGGTCTCGTTCCTGGTAGGAAAATTGCTTTTGTTCAGCCAATATAGAAAGAAGCGAGTCCTCCTCTCCCTTTCAGTATCGACCGATTAAACTTACGGTCCTTCTTTCCAAGGTCATGGAAACGCTGAACAATTGTCAGCTCAAAACAAAACTTGAAGATCAAAAGCTTCTTAATTACCGGCAGTAAGGCTGTAGTCACAATATAGGTTTACTGTTGATCCCATGGTACATCTCAACGAACAGTGGAAGAAGATTTTAGAGAAGATTATTGCACTTGATATTTCAAGGGCTTTTAATAGCGTTTGGCATCAAGTCTCTTATCGAAAATGTATGGATTTGGTATTGATGAACCTCTCCTTAGTTGAATTAGAAATTACCTTTCAAATCGTTCAATTTAAGTACCACCGGATGGATTCACGTCTCACTTATCTACTTACCTGCTTCGCTTTTCATAAAAGTTTTTAGATTCACAACCCTCCACTTTTTAATTGACTCCTAAAGGGTGATGTATGATATCTAAGCTCATTAAGTTCTGACTTAGACACTATAGAGATTCTTTCTTTAGCCGTACTACACGAATGTTTAATGTCTTATTACACTTGTATTTCCCAGTCATTTTAATATTCCGGAATTCAAATTCGCCACGCATTTCCTATAACTTTGTAGCTATCTTTCGTTGACACTCCTGTAAAAATTGATGAAAATCATCACATTTCAGCTGTAGGCAACTAGGTTTCCTCCTCAATTCACCACTTGGATTTCTTCAAGTTCTCTTTAGGTTGAATTCGATAGTTCATCCTTTAATTCATTTATCGCCGAAGGAGGAGTTCCCCAAGGTAAACATTCGAGACCACTAGTCCTTAACTTAACCATCAATGGTGTACATTCAAATTTTAATGTACGCGGATGATATGAAAATTTTTTCTATGCCCCCATTTTGAGTACGCATCGCATCGCAGCCATCTTTTTCTTTTTACAATATCCACAAGAAGTGGATAGAATCGGTGCCACACAACCCCTAACGTTTCGCCTTATACAGACTAACCATGGACTGTCTTATACTTACAAGCTTCTTCCTTTGAAAAAGCTTTATCCGATATTCAATAAAGCTTCTATAAATGCAGCCTCTACCCCATAGAAGGTAGCCACAAAGTTTAAAGTTAAAGTTAAAGTTAAAGTTAAAGTTAAAGTTAAAGTTAAAGTTAAAGTTAAAGTTAAAGTTAAAGTTAAAGTTAAAGTTAAAGTTAAAGTTAAAGTTAAAGTTAAAGTTAAAGTTAAAGTTAAAGTTAAAGTTAAAGTTAAAGTTAAAGTTAAAGTTAAAGTTAAAGTTAAAGTTAAAGTTAAAGTTAAAGTTAAAGTTAAAGTTAAAGTTAAAGTTAAAGTTAAAGTTAAAGTTAAAGTTAAAGTTAAAGTTAAAGTTAAAGTTAAAGTTAAAGTTAAAGTTAAAGTTAAAGTTAAAGTTAAAGTTAAAGTTAAAGTTAAAGTTAAAGTTAAAGTTAAAGTTAAAGTTAAAGTTAAAGTTAAAGTTAAAGTTAAAGTTAAAGTTAAAGTTAAAGTTAAAGTTATTCCTTTTAGTCAAAGGTTTTAATTTATTGTGTTCGATTTTACTGTGTGGATTCAATAATTAACCAAATCGTTGCTATAATATCGATTAAAATGTTTGTTTAGCTGTACAGTCGGTATTGTTATATCAGCTGATTTGTTTTCACTCGAATATTAGTTAGGTAATTAGAAGTTTTATGTGAAAATACATAATATTTTTGTGCTACTATTTAATTCGTGTGTTTTAAAGTCAATAAAGACAAAATAAAAGAAATTATAACATAAATAACGAAAAAGTAAACAAACTTTGTTCAACTGTTTATAAATCCTTCTTTCATACATTAGAGTGGTTCTAAACATAAAAGACCGAATTTAAAAATCACAAATACTGATTAAGTTATAGACATTTATAGTTCCAACTATGGAATGAACAATAATTTATAAATAAGTTTTTTAACATTGAAATTCCATTTGTTTTCACACTTATTTGACGAATTGAATAAAATGAACCAATATTTGTGTAAATATTTCAATTTGTATAAACAATTATTCTTCTAAATATACAAATTATTAACAAAAATCCACCATAAATTTAAAAAGAAAGTAATAGTTCAGAACTCAACTGTAAGGGAGATAGAACCACTCAACCTAGGCGACGCATATCAATAATTCTGCCTAACCGACCTCGACGAAGTGAAGATAGCTATGTATAGTCCAAAAAGTTTCCGTACAACAGCCCAATTTTAGGTTTTTTTTTTTTGAAAAAATGTACTAGGAATAAATGTAAAAACCAAAGTGGTAACATTGAAAAAACATTAATTTCTACCTTCACCTTTTTACCAAATTTTAGAAAATTGTGATTGTCATTTTCAAAATACTGCTGAAGCTTCCAGAATCGCTGCCGAATTCTTTAAAGCATCAGGCGATGAATTGGTAGAAAGCGTGCCCCAACTCATCTGCATAATATTGTCGGAAGAAAGCATAACCTATGATAGGAAAGGAAACTACAGAGGTATCAGTCTCGTTCTGCCGTATTACGTGAACGCTTGAAACTTTTCGTCAACAAATTGATAGGTCCTTTTCGGTGTGGCTTAAGACCAGGAAAGTCCACATTCCGACTGATCCTTTAAAAATCCACGCAAATCAAATCGACACCAACCATCTTTTCATTTATTTCAAGGCCGCATGTGACAGCATCTCCAGGGAAGAACTGGATAATTCACGATGTGATCAAAGAAAGTAACTTTTAATTACAGCTCTTTCTTTGAGCTAAGAAATCAATTGAATGGCAAAGCCCTCTCACAAGCTGAAAAAAGTGTGCTTCACAAATCCGGTCTTCTTTACGGTAGAGAAGCATGAAATGTGACAAAAGCAAAACAAAACAAAAGTGAAAAAGATAATTAATAATATAACAACTATCCCTAATAACAGTACTGGCACACAGGAATGGTAGAAGAGTTGTAAGTAGCTAGGCCCTACTTTTTTCAATTTTGAAAAACAGATACTTTAAGGTTCTATCGAAATGAGCACCTCATTTTTTTCACGAATTTTAAAAACAAGAAATAGTTCTTTATCGTTGGAAACAGTACAATTAACTGAGAGCTTGTGAGATAATTCCATTGATACACTTTCAATCCGAATTCCATGGATTCGAGACTAGAAGCATTCAGGAAGCATTTTTACCAACTCCCTTGCTATCCTTTTTCACAAATTGTCCTTTAGAAAAATATGAAAAAAAAATTTTCGCCCAGAAGTTCGCTGGATTCTTATTGGTCACTTTTCAAGGAATTGATCGACAATTTAAATTATAAACTATCTGATTGTAATAAAATAATTTCTCTTTAATTTGGTTTGATGAACGAATTGAATTGATTTCAATTTAAATGGCTTAGCATTTCATTGATTTATCGGTGGTCTAACCGAAGTTTAATCAGTATTCAATGTTCATAAGCTTAAATTTCCGAACCAAGAAACAAATATTGACCTATATGTACAGTTGTACAAGTGTTCCTTCAAAGAAGCCGAAATATGAGAAAAACAATTGCGTTTACTAATTTCCTCGAAAATTGATAAAATATGTACAAGTTTGTTTCGGAAACAAATAAAATTACAATAGCTCTAACCGACTATGTACACGAAACATAATGAATTTGTTTTCGAAATTACAAACAATTGAACAAACATATTTTTTTAAATATGTTATTTACGCACACAATATGTAAACTTTAAAAATTTGGTTATTTATCGTTGGTATAAAAGGGAAGAGTTTTTCAGTAAAAAGTATCAGTTTCTACTTTTCTGTTGAATTCAACCGAAGCAATAATTACTAAAAATGTTCAAGTGCAGTTTCATCCTTTTGATTGTCCTCATTGGAATCTCTCTCAACGCAGCAATTCCCCAATATCCCCAGCAACAACAAATGCATTTTCAAACCTCATCAGTCCAGGAACAACCTGCACAAGGTGGACTATTAAATTCACTTCTTAGTGGTTTACCACTTGTTGGTGGCCTTCTTAACATGGGCTAATAATGGGCCCTAAATTGTCAAATTGGAATTTTAAATTTTAAAATGTACCTACTTAAATAGAAAAGTATATATTAAATATTTGTAAGGAATTGATACAATTTTTTCTATTGAAATAAAATATATTTCTACAAATATCAAAATCGTGTTTGACTTAATGAATTGGCTCAAAAATTAATATTTTATTTAGTTACAGGTAAAAGTATTCCATTGAACGCAAATTGCAAAATATCAAAAGTATATCCAATTTGATGCAATAGTCTTTTAGTAGCAAAATAATTTTGTCTAAGTAAAATCATGTTCTTTTCCCGAATAAAAATTAAAATAGTGGAATGGTTTTAAAAGACTTATTTTTAAAAATACATCAAAATCGTTAAAGGACACAAATTATTAGAAGCCTGATTATCAAAAGCAACAATAAATACAAAAAATTGTAAAAAATAAAAAAAAAACAAAATAATTTTTTTATGAATGAATACTTACACTACAGTCCGGCCGGACCTGGCCCTCAACCAACATACGTCTCCATCCAGCTCGGTCCCTTGCTAGCTGTCTCCAGTTTCACATGCCAAGTTGGTTGAGGTCCTCTCCCACCTGGTTGCGCCACCTGAGTCGCGGTCCTAGTCTATTGCGCCGTCCCTCTGGATTGGATTCGAAGACCTTCCGGGCTGGAGCGTTGATGTCCATCTGCTCTACATGACCTAGTCACCTAAGCGGTTAGACTTTAATTCTGCTAATCAGGTCAGTGTCGCTGTACAGCCCGTACAGTTCGTCGTTATATCTTCTCCTCCATTCTCCATCTATGCGTACGGGACCAAAAATCAATTTTTCTCTCGAAGCATCCTAAGACGCTCTCATCTTTCTTTGACAGGGTCCAGGCCTCAGCGCCATAAATGAGAACCGGGATGATGAGTGTCTTATAGATGGTGATTTTAGATGCTCGAGAGAGGACTTTACTTTTCAATTGCCTTCTAAGTTCAAAGAAGCAGCGATTTGCAAGAGTTATTCTACGTTTGATTTCAGCGCTGGTGTCGTTGTCTGCATTAATAGCGGTGCCTAGGTAGACAAAGTCCTTAACAACCTCAAAGTTAAAGCTGTGCATGGTGACATTTTGTCCAAGACGTCGTTGTTTATTGTCCTTTTTTGATGACAGCATATACTTGGTCTTGCCCTCATTGTCCACTAAACCCATCTTCCTCGCTTCCGTCACAATGCTCAAAAACGCTCCACTGACATCACGCTTTGATTTTCCAATTATGTCAATATCATCTGCGTATCCGAGTAATTGGATGGATCTTTTGAAGATTGTGCCTCTAGTGTTGTCGGTTGAGTTTTGCACAATTCTTTCCAGAACGATGTTGAGGAAGTCGCCTTGTCTAAAACCTTTTTTGACATCAAATGCATCGGTAAGATCTTCTCCGGACTTGATAGAGCAGCGTGCATTCTCCATCGACATTCTGCACAAACGGATAAGTTTGGCAGTTATGCCAAAACTAGACATTGCTCGGTAGAGATCTTCCCTATAGATGCTGTCATACGCGGCTTTAAAATCGATAAAGAGATGGTGGGTATCGATTTGAAGCTCCTGGGTTTTTTCCAAGATCTGCCGTAGTGTGAATATTTGGTCGATAGTGGACTTTTCTGGTCTGCAGCCACACTGGTTCACATAATACGGCAGTGAGGATCTTATACGCAATGTTAAGGAGACTGATGCCTCTGTAGTTGGTGCAGTTTAGAGGGTCTCCTTTCTTATGTATCGGGCACTATGCTGAGATTCCACTCATCGGGTATATGCTTTCTTCCGACAATATTTTGTAAATGAGTTGGTGCATGCTCTGTACCAAGTCATCGACTGCTGCTTTGAATAGTCAGCTATAGCAGCATTGTTTGACTTAAGTTTAGATATAGCTATCTTCACTTCGTCAAGGTCGGGTAGGCGGAATTGTTGATCTGCGTCGCCGAAGTTGAGTGGTTCTATCTCCTTTACAGCGGAATTCGGTTCGTCATCGCCGTTATATAATTTGGAGAAGTGATCTTTCCATATTCTCTACATCGACTGCGGTTCTACTACGAAGTTCCCCTGATCATCTTTACAGGCTTGGGTTCGTGGCTGGTACCCTTAGGAGGTTTTTTTACCTTTTGGTAAAATTTACGAATCTCATTCCTGTTGTGACATCCCTCTATCTCCCTTTTACCACGCGCTTCTCATGCTCTCTTTTTTTTCCATCGAAGAAGCCGGTGTTCCTCTCGCCTCTTCTGCTCGTAGAGCTCGCGAGCAGCTCTAGTCCTTTTATGCAGCTCCGTTTTGTATGCCTCTTGTTTCGCTGCATGCGCTTGCCGGCATTTGTCGTCAAACCAGGGGTTTCGCTGTGGTGGCCGTGTGAAACCTATCACTTCAGAGGCAGCATCTCTGGTGGCTGCAAGGCAATGTTGCCACTGGTTTTCAATGCTTAATGCAGGAAGCATAGGACATCTTAAGAGGTTATTAGAGACTCGATCGGAAAAGGACATGGCAGTCTTTTGCGATTGTAGCCGTCTAACGTCGAATCTTTTCACAGTACTTCCTTGTTTTGGCTTGGATCGGGATATCCGTAGCCGTACCTTGGCTACAACGAGGTAGTGGTCCGAGTCAATGTTGGCCTCTCGGAATGTTCGGATATCCTGGATACTGGAGAAGTGTCGTGCGTCGATCGCAATGTGGTCAATCTGGTTGACGGTTGATTGATCAGGAGATTTCCATGTCCCCTTGTGGATATTGAGATGCGTGAACTGCGAACTAGCTACCAGAACGTCTCGCCCCGCAGCGAAGTTGACCAGCCTGAATCCGTTGTCGGAGGTGGTGTCGTGCAGGCTGTATCTCCCGATTATCCCACCAAAGATGTCTTCTCTTCCTAGCTTGCGCTAAAATCTCCTAAGACAATTTTAATGTCATAGCCAGGGCACTGCTCATATGTCTTGTCCAAGAGCTCGAAGAATATGTCTTTGGTGTCTTCATCTTTCTCCTCTGTTTTGGCATGCGTGTATATTAGGCTTATGTTGGCGAATTTAGCCTTGATGCAGATTGTCGTGATGCACTCGCTCACACTGTTGAAACTCAAGACTTTTTGATTGAGTCTAGTTCAAACAACAAATCCACACCCAAATAGACGCTGTCTTTGTTCTCGGTAGCAGTCGCCTTAGTATATATCGCAGTCTTTTAGTTTTCGTTTGCCCGGTTCATCCCATCGCACTTCTTGGATGGCGGTAATATCTACTTTGCACCATTTTAGGGTTTCCTCTTATTGTTCGGCTGCACGTGGTAAGGGACCTAACATTCCACGTACATATCCGAAGTTCGTTGTCCTTATTTCGTTTGCGTGGGTTCTCATCAGTGAATCCGTCCGTAACCGAGGCTTGTTGGTGCTTCGCAACTAAAGGTATTTTACGTGGCCAGGAAGTCACCCCGACGGCACAACCCCCAACCTGGAGGGCCAGATCCTTAGTATAACTTCAAGAAAGGGGAGCCGGATAAACCGCTCCTTACAGGCCTGGGCTCCGAAGATGTCGAAGAAGCCCTATAAGGTGTTCACTAAGTAGTTCAACCTTAATGGAACTGTAGACGCCACCGTTGATTTCATCTCGAGAATTCGTCCGCTGCCGCCTGGATTAGAAGAGGTGCCTTATTGGAAACACTTCTCCGTGCCCACAACAACTTTTCAATGGGGTTGGAACCCAATCTCTAGATGAGGTACTATAGGCACCCGATGTTCACGGCGGGGAGATGAGAGTAAGAGTTGATAGACAGAGGTGTGTTTTTTTGAGAAAAACCTGTGGACGCTTGTGTCCTCTTGAATGCACAAGTCTACCATTTGAACATGAATGAATACTTATCTTCATAGATATAAACTTTACGGCACTTTGAGCCTTGGAGGTTACTGCAAGGTCGAAGAAATCTGACTGTTGTGATTCCTTAACTTTAAAAGGATTTCTGTCCATTTTGCTGGAAGTTAAGTTCATCTAATCTCTGGGATAGTGAATGTTTTCCTTCAATGAGGAAATGATCGACATCATATTCCATGTGAGTGAGTATGGCCTGGTTCCAGGAATTTGTTGTCATTGACATCCAGTTGTCTTCAAGCTTAAGTTGGTTTTTATTTTTTGACCCGGACAGGAATCATTGTAAACAAAATAGGTTATTGATGTTATCAGGAACTCGAACATTTTTGTAAGTTTTCGCCAAACTTTTTTCATTGGCCATTCGCTACCTTTAACTTTTCGTCAGAAATGTCCATAGCTCCTATCTTATAGTGAAATTTATCGCACATCCTGCACGTTTGAAGATGGGAAGATTTTATTTTAATTTCAGCTTTTAAAATGTCGGGTTTTTTAATAAGAGCGCTACAAAAGTTTTTTCTTTAAATAAAACAAAAACTCTTTTGGATATCAATGAAATTCTTTATTCGTGTGAAAGAAACTCATATTTTGATTATTGATGAAGACATTCAGCCAGAACATACCACGCTTCTATTGGTTAAGGGGCTTCAGTTCCTGCGTCAATTGTTGATCTGCTAGAACGATTATGAAGACAATAAATTGAATGTCTTAACGTCATCATTGCATCCTAACGTTGAGGCCACTGGCACTGAATTTAGTTAGTAAATTTTAATAATTGCGACTCGTTGTTGGCTCGTATTTCTTTTCATCATGGAATGGCAAACCTTACTGAAGAGAAATGTCAAAAGAGCTGTTCCTGTCCCTCTACTTTTGTAGCGTCCCTGTTGAAAAACCCGGTATATGTGACAAACCTTTAAGTCTATAAAACAGATATAGTCAATCTAGTTTGGTATAATACGTTTTTGATATATCTCATAAGCTTTCATAAGACGTACATTTTTTAATATAGGCTTCAGTGGGTTGCCAAATTAATAGGGACAGTCATGGATTGGAAGAAAATTGTATGTTTTCGTAACAAAATTAATGAAAATCTTAAGTGTATATTGATAAATAGTTACTTTTTATTAAGGTTGGTTATTATTGCATCAAAATAAGTTAAATAAATAATAATTTTTAGATTAATAATTTTAAAAAATAGCTCTTAATCGAAAGGAACTAAATAAACTACAAAAAATCAATATTTGGTAACTTTTCCTTTTGCCTCAATAACTGCTTGAATACGTCTCGGCATGCTATCAATGCACTTTTTAGCACATTCTTTAATTGCAGGGCAGTGATGCCAGACCTGTATCAGTTTTTCAATAAGTTTTACTTTTGTTGTAATAACTTCTTTGGCAATTTCCCTTTTAGTGATCTCCCATAGGTTTTCTATGGGGTTCATGTCAGGGGAATTGCCTGGCCATGATAAAACTGGTATGTTTTCGTCATTCAAATATTTTGTCACACTCTTAGCTTTATGGCACGGGGCTGAGTCATGCATGAAAAGATATGGTTCGTTTCTTGGGAACCATTCTCTTAGCTGGGGTATGAGTCGAGTTCGCAAAATGTCCTTATATTGGTCCTGTCTCATGGTCCCCTGCACAATTTGGAGACGTCCAACTCCCCTTGTGCTGATAACTGACCATACCATTACTTTAACAGGATGTTTTACCCTTTCTACGATGCATTCGGGGTGGTACTTCTCATTGGGACGTCGCCGCACGAAACTGCTCTTATCAGCCAAAATTTCAAATGATGACTCATCGGAGAAGCACACCTGTAATAAAAGGAAACAACATTAACAATAAAACTAATCACATTTTCAATAACTTTTTTAGATAATTGCATTGGTAACCTACCCTACTCCAGTCATCAACAGTCATGTGACGATGCTCCCGAGCCCAAGACAAACGTTTTTTTATCATTGCCTCTGTGAGACGTGGTTTCTTAGCTGGACGAGGACCCGAAAGTCCTTCCTCTGCCAAACGTCGCTGCACAGTTCTTTTGGAAACCAATATTCCCGAATCATGGATAATGTTTGTAAGAACTGATGCACTTTTCTTGCGATTTTGAAGACAGATGTCTCGAATTTTCCTGTCTGTGCGGGGTGTTGTTACTCGTTTTTTTCCACATTTGCCAGTTTTTTTGGGAGTAATAGGAATTTTTTGGTCCAAATTAAATTTTAATCTATTAACAACAGATTTTGAAACACCCGTAATAGCAGCTATTTGTCTTTGGGAATGACTCGAATGAATTAATAAAGTTTTTATTTCCGTTTTTTTTCTTGGGGTGATATCCATTCCACGACCCATTCTGTTCCAAAAAAAATGCTTATAATCATTAAATATGATTTTTGTAGAAAAGATTTGTTTTAAACAAAATAAAATACATTACTTACGTTTCAATTAAAAGAAGTTCAAACAATTCCCACAAACAATTTTCAAAAAAATAACACCTTTAAAGCTCAAACAACATCCACAAACAATTTAAAAAAAAAAACACCTTTGAGAACAAAACCGCTTTCTCCCCGAATGAATCTGGGTTTTCCCCGAATAGAACCATTTTGAATATCCTCCGATAGCTTAATATAACCGTCAAACAAGTAGGCCGTGAAATAAAATTCACCATGTACACTTAGAACCAAAAAAACAGCTTAAAAGAACAGTGAAACATGAAATTTGATGAAAATTTACAATGTCCCTATTAATTTGGCAACCCACTGTAGTTGCAGCTGAACTTCATTTCGTATTTATTACGGCATCTTTGCTATTGTTCTGTTTTTAGCAACGTTGGCAAAAATACGTCATATGCTATTTCATCTCTCCTTCTTCTCAGGTCTCGTTCCTGGTAGGAAAATTGCTTTTGTTCAGCCAATGTAGAAAGGTCATGGAAACGCTGAACAATTTTCAGCTCAAAAAAAAACTTGTAGGCTGTAGTCACAATATAGGTTAACTGATGATCCCATTTTAGAGAAGATTATTGCACTTGATATTTCAAGGGATTTTAATAGCGTTTGGCATCAAGTCTCTTATCGAAAATGTGTGGATTTGATATTGATGAATGTCTCCTTACTTCAATTCGAAATTAACTTTCAAATCGTTCAATATAAGTACCATCGGATGGATTCACGTCCGAGAAATACAAACTAAATGCTACTGTGCACCAGGGCTCCTACACCTTTCTCATTTTTTGAAACCGCTAATCTACTTACCTGCTTCGCTTTTCATAAAAGTTTTTAGATTCACAACCCTCCACTTTTTAAGTGACTCCTAAAGGGTGATGCTCATATCAAAGCTCATTAAGTTCTGACTTAGACACTATAGAGATTCTTTCTTTAGCCGTACTACACGAATGTTTAATGTCTTATTACACTTGTATTTCCCAGTCATTTTAATATTTAGGAATTCAAATTCGCAAAGCGTCTATCTTTCGTTGACACTCCTCTAAAAATTGATGAAAATTGTTTCCTATACGTGGAAGACTGTCCCCTAGACTACTTTTAATGATGCTTATTGTCCTAGACGAATGGTAAGTGCATAGAATTGTCACGTCAGAGATCTTGGGTTTAATCTCTGCCTAAAGCTTGCATATTCGGCATATAAACTGTAGGTTCATTTCATCTTTGACATTACTCGTACACAGGAACGGTTTTGAGTTGAGTGGTCACTAGGCCCTGGGTCTTTACGAGCTTTTGCACCACCTTATTTGTTTAGTCTGACATTAGTTTTTGCAGATCAACTCTAAACTGTCATGCTCTGGTCATTTATTTCCAAAAAGTTTCGAACAAGTTGTTTGTGATAGTTTATATTTTAACTGCAATTTGTAAAGCTTTTGTAAAACTTTCTCTTGACATCATCACATTTAAGCTGTAGGCAACTAGGTTTCCTCCTCAATTCACCACTTGGATTTCTTCAAGTTCTCTTTAGGTTGAATTCGATAGTTCATCCTTTAATTCATTTATCGCCGAAGGAGGAGTTCCCCAATGTAAACATTCGAGACCACTAGTCCTTAACTTAACCATCAATGGTGTACATTCAAATTTTAATGTACGCGGATGATATGAAAATTTTGTCTATGCCCCCATTTTGAGTACGCATCGCATCGCAGCCATCTTTTTCTTTTTACAATATCCACAAGAAGTGGATAGAATCGGTGCCACACAACCCCTAACGTTTCGCCTTATACAGACTAACCATGGACTGTCTTACACTTACAAGCTTCTTCCTTTGAAAAAGCTTTATCCGATATTCAATAAAGCTTCTATAAATGCAGCCTCTACCCCAGAGAAGGTAGCCACAATACCCGTAGTTTAAAGTTAAAGTTAAAGTTAAAGTTAAAGTTAAAGTTAAAGTTAAAGTTAAAGTTAAAGTTAAAGTTAAAGTTAAAGTTAAAGTTAAAGTTAAAGTTAAAGTTAAAGTTAAAGTTAAAGTTAAAGTTAAAGTTAAAGTTAAAGTTAAAGTTAAAGTTAAAGTTAAAGTTAAAGTTAAAGTTAAAGTTAAAGTTAAAGTTAAAGTTAAAGTTAAAGTTAAAGTTAAAGTTAAAGTTAAAGTTAAAGTTAAAGTTAAAGTTAAAGTTAAAGTTAAAGTTAAAGTTAAAGTTAAAGTTAAAGTTAAAGTTAAAGTTAAAGTTAAAGTTAAAGTTAAAGTTAAAGTTAAAGTTAAAGTTAAAGTTAAAGTTAAAGTTAAAGTTAAAGTTAAAGTTAAAGTTAAAGTTAAAGTTAAAGTTAAAGTTAAAGTTAAAGTTAAAGTTAAAGTTAAAGTTAAAGTTAAAGTTAAAGTTAAAGTTAAAGTTAAAGTTAAAGTTAAAGTTAAAGTTAAAGTTAAAGTTAAAGTTAAAGTTAAAGTTAAAGTTAAAGTTAAAGTTAAAGTTAAAGTTAAAGTTAAAGTTAAAGTTAAAGTTAAAGTTAAAGTTAAAGTTAAAGTTAAAGTTAGGGTTAAAGTTAAAGTTAAAGTTAAAGTTAAAGTTAAAGTTAAAGTTAAAGTTAAAGTTAAAGTTAAAGTTAAAGTTAAAGTTAAAGTTAAAGTTAAAGTTAAAGTTAAAGTTAAAGTTAAAGTTAAAGTTAAAGTTAAAGTTAAAGTTAAAGTTAAAGTTAAAGTTAAAGTTAAAGTTAAAGTTAAAGTTAAAGTTAAAGTTAAAGTTAAAGTTAAAGTTAAAGTTAAAGTTAAAGTTAAAGTTAAAGTTAAAGTTAAAGTTATAGTTAAATGTAAAGTTTAAATTCCTTTTAGTCAAAGGTTTTAATTTATTGAGTTTGATTTTACTGTTTGGAATCAATAATTAACCAAATCGTTGCTATAATATCGATTAAAATGTTTGTTTAGCTGTACAGTCGGTATTGTTATATCAGCTGATTTGTTTTCACTCGAATATTAGTTAGGTAATTAGAAGTTTTATGTGAAAATACATAATATTTTTGTGCTACTATTTAATTTATGTGTTTTAAAGTCAATAAAGACAAAATAAACGAAATTATAACATACATAACGAAAAAGTAAACAAACTTTGTTCAGCTGTTGATAAATCCTTCTTTCATATATTAGAGTGGTTCTAAATATAAAAGACCGAATTTAAAAAAATCACAAATACTGATTAAGTTATAGACATTTATAGTTCCAACTATAGAATGAACAATAATTTATAAATAAGTCTATAACATTGAAATTCAATTTGTTTTCACACTTATTTGACGAATTTTATAAAATGAACCAATATTTGTGTAAATATTTCAATTTGTATAAACAATTATTCTTCTAAATATACAAATTATAAACAAATATTCAAATTATTAACATTCCAATTAAGTTCAATAATGAAAAAGAACAACGATTTTTTGATTGAATTAATTCTTCAACAGTTACTGAATTCTACGTCTCACTATATTTCCTCAAATGTACTTTCTGCATACCTTGTTGCAATTATCTGATAAACAACTACTTTTGGAATTCTTTGAATCTGTTGGTTTTTAAATCTTAAAACTTACAAAAAAGCTAAGTACCGAGACAGAATCTTGTGTAATTCACCATAAATTTAAAAAGAAAGTAATAGTTCCGAACTCAGCTGTAAGGGAGATAGAACCACTCAACCTAGGCGACGCAGATCAACAATTCTGCCTATCCGACCTCGACGTGAAGTGAAGTGAAGATAGCTACGTATAGTCCAAAAAGTCTCCGTACAGCAGCCCAATTTTAGGGTTTTTTTTTTGAAAAAATGTACTAGGAATAAATGTAAAAACCAAAGTGGTAACATTGAAAAAACATAAATTTCCACCTTCACCTTTTTACCAAATTTTAGAAAATTGTGATTGTCATTTTCAAAATACTGCTGGAGCTTGCAGCATCGCTGCCGAATTCTTCAAAACGTCAGGCGATGAATTGGTAGAAAGCATGCACCAACTCATCTTTATAATATTGTCGGAAAAAAGCATAACCTATGGTAGGAAAGGAAACTACAGAGGTATCAGTCTCGTTCTGCCGTATTACATGAACGCCTGAAACCTTTCGTCAAAAAACTGATAGGTCCTTTTCTGTGTGGCTTAAGACCAGGAAAGTCCACATTCCGACTGATCCTTTAAAAATCCACGCAAATCAAATCGACACCAACCATCTTTTCATTTATTTCAAGGCCGCATGTGACAGCATCTCCAGGGAAGAACTGGATAATTCACGATGTGATCAAAGAAAGTAACTTTTAATTACCGCTCTTTCTTTGAGCTAAGAAATCAATTGAATAGCAAAGCCCACTCTCAAGCAGAAAAAAGTGTGCCTCACAAATCCGGTCTTCTTTACGGTAGAGAAGCATGAAATGTGACAAAAGCTTATTCCAAGAAAAAAAATATCATACATAGTTTTAGCAGAATTTCCAAGTACGACATTAACAATAATTAATAATATAACAAGTATACCTGATAACAGAACTTGCACACAGGAATGGTAGAAGTAAGTAGCTAGGCCCTATCTTTTTCAATTTTGAAAAACAGATACTTTAAGGTTCTATCGAAATGAGCACCTCATTTTTATCGTTGGAACTGAGAGCTTGTGAGACAATTCCATTGATACACTTTCAATCCGAATTCCATGGATTCGAGACTAGAAGCATTCAGGAAGCATTTTTACCAACTCTTATTGGTCACTTTTCAAGGAATTGATCGACAATTAAAATGATAAACTATCTGATTGTAATAAAATAATTTCTCTTTAATTTGGTTTGTTGAACGAATTGAATTGATTTCAATTTAAATGGCTTAGCATTTCATCGATATATCGGTGGTCTAACCGAAGTTCAATCAGTATTCAATGTTCATAAGCCTAAATTTCCGAACCAAGAAACAAATATTGACCTATATGTACAGTTGTACAAGTGTTCCTTCAAAGAAGCCGAAATATGAGAAAAACGATTTTGTTTACTAATTTCCTCGAAAATTGATAAAATATGTACAAGTTTGTTTCGGAAACAAATAAAATTACAATAGCTCTAACCGAACTATGTACACGAAAATTTGTTTTTGAATTTACAAACAATTGAACAAACATACATATTTTTTTTAAATATGTTATTTACGCACACAATATGTAAACTTTAAAAATTTGGTTATTTTTCGTTGGTATAAAAGGGAAGAGTTTTTCAGTAAAAAGTATCAGTTTCTTCTTTTCTGTTGAATTCAACCGAAGCAATAATTACTAAAAATGTTCAAGTGCAGTTTCATCCTTTTGATTGTCCTCATTGGAATCTCTCTCAACGCAGCAATTCCCCAATATCCCCAGCAACAACAAATGCATTTTCAAACCTCATCAGTCCAGGAACAACCTGCACAAGGTGGACTATTAAATTCACTTCTTAGTGGTTTACCACTTGTTGGTGGCCTTCTTAACATGGGCTAATAATGGGCCCTAAATTGTCAAATTGGAATTTTAAATTTTAAAATGTACCTACTTAAATAGAAAAGTATATATTAAATATTTGTAAGGAATTGATACAATTTTTTCTATTGAAATAAAATATATTTCTACAAATATCAAAATCGTGTTTGACTTAATGAATTGGCTCAAAAATTAATATTTTATTTAGTTACAGGTAAAAGTATTCCATTGAACGCAAATTGCAAAATATCAAAAGTATATCCAATTTGATGCAATAGTCTTTTAGTAGCAAAATAATTTTGTCTAAGTAAAATCATGTTCTTTTCCCGAATAAAAATTAAAATAGTGGAATGGTTTTAAAAGACTTATTTTTAGAAATACATCAAAATCGTTAAAGGATACAAAATATAAGAAGCCTGATTATCAAAAGCAACAATAAATACAAAAAATTGTTTAAATGATTTAAAAAAAATCATTTTTTTATGAATGAATATTTATCTTCATCAATATTTACTTTACGGGACTTTGAGTCTTGGAGGCTACTGCAAAATCGAAGAAATCTGACTGTTGTGATTCCTCAAATTTAAAAGGATTTCTGTCCATTTTGCTGGATGTTAAGTTCATCTAGTCTCTGGAATAGTGAATTGTTTAATTTAATGAGGGAATTATCGACATCATATTCCATGTGAGTGAGTATGGCCTGGTTCCAGGAATTTGTGGTCAGTGCTTCAAGTTGTCTTCAAGCTAAAGTGGCTTTGTACATTTTGACCGGAAGAGGAATCATTGTTAACAAAATAGGTTAGTGATGCTATCAGGAACTCGTCATCAACAACATGCCATCTTAGTACCACAACATTTTTCATTGCTCATGCGCTAGCTTTAAAGCATCTTACAACAAAACAAGAGTGTCATAAATTCGAGGTTAAGTTGAATGCGAACAATTATTTGTTGCGATGTGGATGGTGTGTGGAACGCGAATAGAGTGTCACAGTTCGTAGCAACCACACTGCAGTTCGTTACTACCAAATTCTTTTTACAAAATTGTCTTGTTTTAAAGAACAGAATGCAAATTTTATTATCCTTACATAATTTTCAATTGGTTTCTTACAATTTAAATATGTTTTTGTTTGAAATTGACTTTTTGAAATGTGTAAAATCAAATTTGTTCGTCCATTCGTTCATTCATTGTTCATGTGCAAGGCCCTTAACTTTATAATTTTTTTCAGAATTCAATACTTTATACAGTTACAAGTAAAAATAAAACTTTTTGTCCATTTTTGAAAAAATAACAACTAATTTAAATTTAAATAAAATTTTATCAATTTAAATTTGTTGATAAATCATTAAACATATGCCTTCATAATTTTTTCAAAATCAGTCTTTCCAAGAACAAACTGTTGCTTATGCCCTGAAAAAATGAGCAGTATGCAAAAAACAAAACACTAACATATCCAAATAAGGCAAATATTTATTAATTTTTTCTAAATTTCAATTGCAATTAGCGATAATAACAATTGAATAAACACAACGTTTTGTTGATTAACTAAAAAACATTTTTGCAAAAACATATTACGTAAATTTTGCTTCAATATTTGGCTATAAAAGGGAAGAATTTTTTAGTGAAGATCACCAGTTTCCTTACCTTTGTTGAAGACAATCTAAGAAATATAAATTAACTTAAAATGTTCAAGTACAGTTTTGCTCTATTGGTTGTCCTCATCGGGCTCTCAGCTGCTTTTCCTCAATTCCATCAACCACAAATGGAATACGATTTTGGCGGTGCCCAAAGCCACCAGTTTATTATTTCCCATCAAATTAACTCAGCCCAAGGTGGAGGCCAACAACAACAAATGCAGCATGTAAACTCAAACGGGGGATCTGTTCTCAATTTAGACGCACAGTTAGGCGGAAACCAACAACATCAAATGAATCAAATGAACTCAAACGGTGGATTGATTAATGTAGCTGCAAACTTGGGGGGAAGCCAACAACATCAAATGAACTCAAACGGAGGATCGGTTCTCAATTTAGACGCACAGTTAGGCGGAAACCAACAACATCAAATGCAACCAATCAACTCAAACGGTGGATTGATTAATGTAGCTGCAAACTTGGGGGGAAGCCAACAACAACAAATTAACTCAAACGGAGGATCGGTTCTCAATTTAGACGCACAGTTAGGCGGAAACCAACAACATCAAATGCAACCAATCAACTCCAACGGTGGATTGATTAATGTAGCTGCAAATTTGGGTGGAAACCAACAACAACAAGCCCAACAAGTTAACTCAAACGGAATCGCAGGATTGAACGTTAATGTAGGTGCAGGTGTAAATGCAAACCAACAACAACAAGTAAACTCAAACACAGGCTTAGGACTGGGTCTCAACCTTGGTTTAGGCGGTAATTCAAACGGTAACGGACTTGTCGGTGGTGTTTTAAATTTACTTGGTTAAGTATTAAGCCTTAACTGCATCTTCGAATTCGAATCATTCCAATGTATATTTTTATTTCTATTAAAATATACCAAATTTTCATAAAAGTTTAAATATATTTTTTTTATAATTATTTCAAAATTCAATACATTTTTCGAGATTTTAATATTTAGAATCCCAAGAACAACCTCAAATCCCAAGAACAACACCTGTTATACAGAAAATTACAAAAACCTTAGATTTTGATGTTTTTTTAGTTTTCTAGAATTTTTTAAATTAGAATTTATTATCTTGTATAAAAACTTAAGTTATTAGTTGCATACTTTTTAAAGTTATTTGAGAGACATTTTGAATTTATTCAAAAAGCGGTCTTAAAGCGGTGAGTAAAGTAACAACGTGCTTCAACCACCATTTCCGAATATTAGAAGCTCGTTTAGTGGGCATTCACGTTGCAGGAAAACTAGCCTAGAGATGGAAGTTGGATATTAAGTCTCTTAGATAATGGTCAGATCAGAGAGGTAGAAAAATTGCTTGCCTCACCTTAGGAAGCCCAAACCATTTGAACCATTTTTGGCGATATCCCGTATGTGTGCTTTAACGATACAAAACAACATTGGTTTTTCGAAGCATTAAATTCTACGTGGTTTTTGAACATGACATGGGCGCTGTTGGGCAACAGAGCAGAAAGATGAAGACCCTAAATAAATATGCTCCCGAAAAAAATACTTGAGCAGAATTGCCTTGGCTATGATATTTAAATTGTCTTATGACATTTTAAATACCAAGCTAGGAAGGTAGGACATTGTTGGTGGCACAATCTGAAGATGCAGTATGCACGATTCAAGGGATTCAGCTGAGCGATTTCACTGCGGAACAAGACGTTCCGGTAGTTGGACCGCAGTTCCACAAGGAGACATGGAAATCTCCTGTTCAATCAACTGTCAACCAGATTATAGCCCGGCACGTCTTTTGTGTACAGCACGTTGGAACAACAGTGACTCAGACCATAACCTAAGTACGACGGTTGCGGATATCTCGTTCAAAGACAAAACGCCTAAGTATTGTGAGAAGATTCAACGTTCGATGGCTACAATTATAAAAGATTTCCATGTTTTTTCCTATCGATTCTCTAACAACCTTTTGAGAAATCCTGTGCTACTTGCATCAAGCATTCAAAACCAGAGATCACTAATTTGAAGAGATGACTAATTTGAAGAGCTAGCGACTCAGCACAGCAACCTCAGCGAAATCCCTGGTTTGATGGCGAGAGCCGGCAAGCTCCTGAAGCTTAACAAAAGGTATATAAAATACCTTTGCACAGAAGGATCATCAGAGCTGCTCCCGACCTCTACGAGCAGAAGAGTGGAGAAGGGTGCATGAGTAGCTTGCGATCAAGTCTATAGTGTTTTTCAATTACAGTGGGTAGATATTGTGTGTAGATGTCGTGGCGTTTGCTGTGTTGCACGTAACGCCGCGCCGCCGCCGTCCTGCTGGAACCATATGGTTCAATTTGGGCGATAAGAAATTGTCGTTACGTAACCCTCGCTTATGATGGTGGCTGCCTCACTAACGTCGTTTTTAAAATAGTGCGCACTATTTACGCCGCAGCGGACAGCCCAAAATCCACACCAAACTTTAAATGTCCTCGGCCGACATTGCGTTTCTTCAACGTACAGGTATTGGCTGATTTTTTACTGAACCGATCGTCTCAAGGGCACCAAACGACTGTGAAGGATCAACACGTCTACCCTAAAAGGGCGCAATAAACGCACCGTTTGAGTTAACGAACACTCATTTTGATAATAAAGTTTTATCATTTGAACGTGATGTTCAATCGTGTAACTTGATACGACGATTTGGCACAAACAACTGAATAATAATAAACTGAAGATTTGACAGATTTGACCAAGACAAAATGGCCGTCAGGTGGCGCCAAAATCTACCCACGCCAATTCAAAAATCCTATATTAGTCATTGTGTTGCGTTTGATGAAGTAAATGACTAAAAAACGGAATTAAGTGGCGCAATGGCGCAATAGAGAACACTATCCTTGTGACTTACAACCATTTCTTAAACCATTCCTGTGTGAATTTAAGGGATGGAGAAGACCTACACTTCTTATGCCAAAACTTACTTACTTACTTAAGGTGGCGCTACAGTCCGGGGCGGACCTGGGCCTCAACCAACAAGCGTCTCCAGCCAGCTCGGTCCCTAGCTAGCTGTCTCCAGTTTCGCACGCCAAGTTGGTTGAGGTCCTCTCCCACAAAAAAAAAAAAAAAAAAAAAACACCCATCGGCTAATCCTCTGGTCCGTGGCCTCAAACTGCAAGTAAACAATAAAACCATAAACTGCGCACATGATGGAAAACTTTATTGTGACAATCGAGATGGGATGGAGGTACTGAGAGAGATATTTGGAGAATTACATCTTGATGAGTATAAAAACAAAAATAAATCAAATCTTTTGAATACTCAAGTCAACTCGTCAAACGAAAATTCACGATCAACAAACTTCATGTCAACGTCAACAGCAGCTGTCACTCCAGGGATGTCATCAACTCTGCCATCCGGCAGCCACCAAGAAAAACAATGAAAAAGTGTTGCCGTCTGTCAAAAAGCAAGTAGTACCAAAAAAAGTAGTAAAGTAAATAGTAGCGAAAAAAATGAAATTATAAATATTAACTTATTAGCTTATAATGTTGCTGGGCTTAGTAACAAATTATTATTTGTAGATTTTTTCAATTTTGTAAAAAAACATGATATATTTTTTCTGTTCGAAACATTTATAACGAGTGAAAAATTTGAACAATACTCTAAATATTTCTCTGGATTTGAATTGCGTTGGGTATCAGCAATACAGTCAACTAAATTTGGAAGAGCTAGTGGTGGACTTTTATACGGTTTTAAAAAGGAAAAAATTAACGCTGTTTTTGTAGATGTCAACAACATACCTTGTGTTAAAATACTTTGCACAAACTTAACTTTTTTTGTATTACCCACGTACCTTAATTGTAATAATTGGGAAAATGACTTTTTTGCGTTAGAAGACGTTTTAAATTCTTCGCTTGTCCAAAATGTTTTGCTTATAGGAGACGTTAACGCCCGAATAGGTTCAAACCAAATTATTCCAGCAAATTTCCATCTGAATTCAATACCTTCCCAGTTTCTTGAAACCCGATCTTCTAAAGATAAAACAATTAACAAAAATGGACGTCTATTTTTAGATTTATGCCAAACACATGATCTGTTTATCCTTAACGGTTGCTCCAATCATGATAGTAATGGGGAGTTTACTTTTATAGGGGGAGCGGGAAAATCAGTGATTGACTTTTGTACTGCATCAGCGGAATGGAGAAATCGTATTTTGTCTTTTAAAGTTGAGTCACAGATTTTCTCTGATCACATGCCCTTGGTTGTCCAATTTACACTAAATAAAATCTCAAACTCAAATTACTCAGAAATCACCCTACCACCCAAAATTATTTGGAAAGAAAGTAAAAAAGAAAACTACCAAACAAAAATTTTGCATGAACTTCAGAAACTAACTGATACTTCTTTAGTTTTCGATACAAGTTCAAGACTAGACTCTCTTTGTAAATGTATAAAAGTTGCTACCTATATAAGAAACAACAGAAAAATTGTCAACTTCAAACAAAAATGGTTTGATAAGGACTGTTTGAATGCAAGAAATAATTCCTTCGATCTTTTAAAGAAATCAAGAAAACAAAATTTAAATGAAACAGCCACCAAACAGTATATTTCAGCAAATAAAGCTTACAAGGATTTGTGCAGATCAAAACGCCAGGAATATTATACATTAGTAGCACACGAACTTTCAATGATCAAAGATAGTAAAAGTTTCTGGAATAATATAAAAGAATTGAAAGGATCTAAGCTTATTTGCGGAACAAACTTGAAAGCGAGTTGTGTAGCTGATTATTTCAAAAATTTACTCAATCCTGATCCAATCTCGAATCATTTTTCTTTTGCGGAACCTTTAATTTTAGATCAAACTCTCGATTGTCAAATTTCAATAATTGAAATCCAAACTGCAATCCATTACGCAGCGAACAACAAAGCCCCAGGTCCTGATAGAATAAGCAATGAGTTTTACAAAAATGCGCCTGTTGATTTTGTATATGAAATTCTTCACCTTTTTAATAATATTTTCAATACCGGAAAGGTTCCACAAGCTTTTCAAGATTCTCTGGTCTATCCAATTTTTAAAAAAGGCGATGTTAACCTAGCAAATAATTATAGAGGGATATCGTTTATGAATTCTATTGCGAAGCTATTTGCATCTGTACTCCTTAGTCGCATCAACATTTGGTTAGCAAATAATGAAGTGCTTAGTGAATACCAATCAGGTTTTCGTAAAGGCTACTCCACAGTTGATAACATTTTTACATTAAACTCAATTTCGCAGTATTTCCTTCGGCAAAAAAGAAGTTTGTACATATTTTTCGTGGACTTAAAAGCTGCTTTCGATTCGATAGACCGACAAGCATTATTTTATAAGCTATCACAAAAAGGACTGTCGACGAAACTTCTTTTGGTCCTGAAAAATATGTACAAAAATACTCGCTCAGCGGTTTGGGATGGAAAAGATATGTCTGAATGGTTTGAGACTACATCTGGTGTCAAACAAGGTTGTCTTTTAAGTGCAGTTCTCTTTGCTATATTCATTGATGATATATCAATGTATCTGCCCGCTGGAATAAGTTTTGCAGGTCTAAACGTTAAGGTACTCATGTACGCAGATGACATTGTACTTTTAGCAGAATCGCCTCAAAGTTTACAACTTATGATAAATAAGCTAGTTGATTTTTGTAGAGTCTGGAAATTAACGGTAAATCTAGAAAAATCTAAAGTAATGATAGTAAGAAATATACAATCAAAACTTAAATCGAATGAAAAGTGGTTCTTTAATGGTGAAGCCATTGAAATAGTGACAGAATACAAATACCTTGGAATACTTTTGAAATCTAATATGAAGCTAACCTCACATCTCGAAAAAAAACTGATTGCATCAAAAAGTATGATTAACGCGTCATGGAAAGATGATATGAGCAGTAAAGATGTACCAACCTCAGCCAAGTACAAGGTATTTTATGCTGTAATGTGTTCCGTTATGTGCTACGGTTGTCAAACATGGGGATATCAGTCACACGAAGAAGTAGAAAAACTTCAACGTTACTTTCTCAAACGGCTTTTCTTCTTACCATCCAATATTCCAAACTATGTTCTTACACTTGAAACCGGCCTTCCTGCTCTTTTTATTCATACTCTAAAACTCCACTTTGACTACATTTACATTTACAGGTCGTCGTTATATCTTCTCCTCCATTCTCCATCTATACGTACGGGACCAAAAATCGCCCGAAGAATTTTTCTCTCGAAGCATCCTAAGACGCTCTCATCTTTCTTTGACAGGGTCCAGGCCTCAGCGCCATAAATGAGAACCGGGATGATGAGTGTCTTATAGATGGTGATTTTACATGCTCGAGAGAGGACTTTACTTCTCAATTGCCTTCTAAGTCCAAAGAAGCAGCGATTTGCAAGAGTTATTCTTCGTTTGATTTCAGCGCTGGTGTCGTTGTCTGAATTAATAGCGGTGCCTAGGTAGACAAAGTCCTTAACTACCTCAAAGTTAAAGCTGTCCATGGTGACGTTTTGTCCAAGACGTCGTCGTTCAGTGTCCTTTTTTGATGACAGCATATACTTGGTCTTGCCCTCATTGACCACTAAACCCATCTTCTTCGCTTCCATCGCAATGCTCAAAAACGCTCCACTGACATCACGCTTTGATCTTCCAATTATGTCAATATCATCTGCGTATCCGAGTAATTGGATGGATCTTTGGAAGATTGTGCCTCTAGTGTTGACGGTTGAGTTTTGCACAATTCTTTCCAGAACGATGTTAAAGAAGTCGCATGACAGTGCATCGCCTTGCCTAAAACCTTTTTTGACATCAAATGCATCGGTAAGATCTTTTCCGACCTTGATAGAGTAGCGTGCATTCTCCATCGTCATTCTGCACAAACGGATAAGTTTGACAGGGATGCCAAAACTAGACATTGCTCTGTAGAGCTCTTCCCTATAGATGCTGTCATACGCGGCTTTAAAATCGATAAAGAGATGGTGGGTATCGATTTGAAGCTCCTGGGTTTTTTCCAAGATCTGCCGTAGTGTGAATATTTGGTCGATAGTGGACTTTCCTGGTCTGAAGCCACACTGATAAGGACCAATCAGGTTGTTGACAAATGGCTTCAGACGTTCACATAATACGGCAGAGAGGATCTTAAACGCAATGTTAAGGAGACTAATGCCTCTGTAGTTGGCGCAGTTTAGAGGGTCTCCTTTCTTATGTATCGGGCACACTATGCTGAGATTCCACTCATCGGGCATGCTTTCTTCCGACCAAATTTTGCAGATGAGTTGGTGCATGCTCTCTACCAAGTCATCGCCTGCTGCTTTGAATAGTTCGGCGGTGATGCCGTCAGCTCCAGCAGCTTTGTTTGACTTAAGTTTACATATAGCTATCTTCACTTAGTCAAGGTCGGGTAGGCGGAATTGTTGATCTGCGTCGCCGAAGTTGAGTGGTTCTATCTCCCTTACAGCGGAATTCGGTTCGTCATCACCGTTATATAATTTGGAGAAGTGATCTTTCCATATTCTCAGCATCGACTGTGGTTCTACTACGATGTTCCCTTGATCGTCTTTACAGGCTTCGGTTCGTGGCTGGTACCTTTGGGAGGTTTTTTTTACCTTTTTGTAAAATTAACGAACCTCATTCCTGTTGTGACATCCCTCTATCTCCTCGATCGCGCGCTTCTCATGCTCTCTTTTTTTCCGTCTAAGAAGCCGGTGTTCCTCTCTCCTCTTCTGCTCGTAGAGCTCGCGAGCAGCTCTCGTCCTTTTGTGCAGCGCCGTTTTGTATGCCTCTTGTTTCGCTGCGTGAGCTTGCCGGCATTCGTCGTCAAACCAGGGGTTTCGCTGTGGTGGCCGTGTGAAAATTAGCACTTCAGAGGCGGCATCTCTGATGGCTGCAAGGCAATGTTGCCACTGTTTTTCAATTCTTAATGCAGGCAGCATAGGACTCCTTAAGAGGTTATTAGAGACGCGATCGGAAAAGGACATGGCAGTCTCTTGCGATTTTAGCCGTCTAACGTCGAATCTTCTCACAGTACTTCCTTGTTTTGGCTTGGATCATGATATCCGTAGCCGTACCTTGGCTACAACGAGGTAGTGGTCCGAGTCAATGTTGGCCTCTCGGAATGTTCGGATATCCTGGATACTGGAGAAGTGTCGTGCGTCGATCGCAATGTGGTCAATCTGGTTGGCGGTTGATTGATCAGGAGATTTCCATGTCCCCTTGTGGATATTGAGATGCGTCTCGCGCCGCAGCGAAATCGACCAGCCTGAATCCGTTGTCGGAGGTGGTGTCGTGCAGGCTGTATCTACCGATTATGCCACCAAAGATGTCTTCTCTTCCTAGCTTGGCATTAAAATCTCCTAAGACAATTTTAATGTCATAGCCAGGGCACTGCTCATATGTCTTGTCTAAGAGCTCGAAGAATATGTCTTTGGTGTCTTCATCTTTCTCCTCTGTTGGGGCATGCGCGCATATTAGGCTTATGTTGGCGAATTTAGCCTTGATGCGGATTGTCGTGATGCGCTCGCTCACACTGTTGAAACTCAAGACTTTTTGCCTGAGCCTAGTTCCAACAACAAATCCACACCCAAATTGACGCTGTCTTTGTTCTCGGTAGCAGTCGCCGTAGTAGACATCGCAGTCTTGCCAAAACCAAACGATTAATCTGAGGAAGAGTGTTTCAGGACAAGAATTAATCTTTAAAGATTTGTCAATTTCTCTCAAGAGGCAGTACCCGTGGAAATAAAACTTTAGGCGGTACATGCATGAAAGTCATAAGCACTATCCATTACGTCACTGTTAGGTACCTAGTCTGAACAGAATAATTGTTGCGGGTGTAAGTTCAAGTTCAAGAACAAGCAAAAATTATGACATATATCAAACACAGCTAATAGATTCTTAACCACGGGTGTGAATAAAAGTCAATTAACTTAATCAACAAATAAAAATCAAACTAAAAATAGTATTGTTTTCATTTGACTTCCCTGAGGCATCCCAAAGTAATTTATGATTAGCTTTGATTTCATAAACTTCTTGCACTTTTAAACTAGAAGCTGAGAAATGTAAGCCAAGATAGAATGTTAACTCTATGAAATTCTTTCAAGAAGTCTCTAAGTAGGAATTTATTACGTCAGCTTGGCAATATCGTTTTCAATTGATTCAAGGTGTTGAATCAGTTATCGTTGAAGGACCAGAAAAATCAAAGGTATGAATGGTATGCTTTAGAACTAGTTGTCTGCATACCAATAAAAACAAAAGCTGATAATATCGACTATTACAAATTTGGTAATATTGGTTCATTTATTTTTCGGTTTCAAAAGTAAAGCTTAACGAGAAACAGAGCTTTGCTTTTTTTAATGAAATGTTTCCATTCCTTATGAAGTTTGCACTTTTGAGTCCGAAAACAAAAGCATTAGCAAAGATACACAAAAACAGCTACATTTTGATCAGCAGTCTTGTAGTGGGTTTTAATTATTTAAAAGCGTTGTTAGATTACTAAGCGCTTCATTATTTCTAATGGCAAATATTCAAACAACGAAATGACAGCTGCGTTTGACAGGTTGCAAGTGCTACTTCTTTTAACTTGACACAAACGATATAAATAACCTTATAGAACAATTTTGCATTAAAGCATGTTATATTTTGACTTACCTTTTATAGTTGATTTTGATTTTCGATATTTTGTAACAAATTATGTTTCTTAAAAGTAGCATCAAATATTAATAAATTCGACTGAAATTAAAAAATAAATTAACTAATTAAACTTTTTGTTATTCACATTTAATTTACGCTATTTTTCAAAATATGAATAGGATCAAAAATATGTTCTAGAATTAAGAAAAGAATTTGAAATTTAAGTTTTGAATTTTTAAAGAACAGTCTCAAAATAGTTGAAAATACTTGTATTTTTAAGTCTTCTCACCTTCAAGAAAAGGACGAATAAAAGAAAGCCAAAATACATTTAAAAATGTCAAATATTATATTCCCAACACTGCCATCTATAAACCTTTACATGAATTTTAAATACAAACTCAACATCACGCTTCTTGTATGTTTCATTTGTTTTTTTTTTTTTTAACATTCATAATGCGTTGAAATAAAATGAAACAATAAATCTTCTTAGTAAAGAAACATATTTACTTTTTTCCCAAAAAAATAAAACATATCACATCCAAGTTTGAATATATGAAAAAAGGTCATTTGAAAACATAGAGTTAATAGGATTCTGCCAGTTTCGTGTTTAGATTTTTGAAACAATGAACATCCAGGATAGATTTATTTTTCTTTTGAGTATGAGAACATTTTATTCAGTTTAAAATTAAATTTTAATTTTTTAAAACTTGCTTGGAATAGCAAACAACAGTGACTGGGAAATAGCTGTTGGTTGCGTCTTTTGAATTTCAAAACTTGAATAGGATTTTAAATATACGTTCAATACATCAGTTATACAAGTTAACAAATTTTTTCATTTGGAATAAAAATCACACCCTCACACTTTCGACGAATTTAATTTGAATCTGATTTCAAAACTAATCAGAAATCAAGATTTTGAAATATAACCTTTAAAAAATATCACTTCACTTCGTTTTTATAACGTTTACGTGATTGCAAATTTTAAAGATTCATAAATTAGTTCTGAATATATTTAATATCTCATTTGTTGTTAGAAAAACCCTAAGTGGATACTCCCAACGATATCCACTCTTTGATTTTAACGGAAAAAGGTCAAATGGTTTGAAATGTTTTGCTTATCAAATGAAATTTTTGGAATAGTGAAGCTCAAAAAAATATCTTTTTTTTTGTACCAATACACGAATAACAATACTAATATCCGCAGTATGGATACTACCGATAAAAGTTAAAGTAGAATCTTAAAACGGATGGGTTTTTGACATTTATACGAGTCTTTGAATGAATTTTATGTTCTCAAATGTTGGTACGATTGATATTGCATTTGTATCTCGATGGCTGTGTTCGTTTAGTAGTTGTGCATTTCGAATCATGTGTTTTCCTATGGGGAACAAATCAATCTGTTACTATTGATATTATTTAGTTTTGTTTATAAAAATGAACAAACTGGGTTTATTTTGCTAAAAAAAAAAACAGTGGAAAGAAGATAATTAAGTTTTGATTAAATTAATCTTTTTGGTGTTAAAAATGATTAAGTTAGACAGCACTTTCTAAATTCCAAAATGGTGTTTCGATGTTTCTTATGAAGTGCAAGTGAGATAGCTTGATTCGTGTTAAACAATGAAGAACTGAATAGTTCAGCACCATATAAGAATAAGCTACCTACTCCATGTGCCATTTTTTTAATTTTATTAAAATAAAACTATGTTTTTTGTACACAAACATGTAATTAAAGAGACCATAATGCATTATCTGTAAACCAACTTCTCCACACAGGTTTTTCTTCACAAATTTTGACTCGATGCCGGTCGGGGAATTAAGGTCATTTCAACTTCATGAAGTTTTTATTTTATGTCAAATTGTTTGGTTAGAACTCTGAAACCGGCTATCACCTTACACAGACCTATTTTTCATGATTTTGATAGTCAACTATTAAAAAAAAGCTTACCCGATTTCACCCCAGATCTGAATTTAACCCTTTTTTGGAATCTTTGATATTTTATTCTGAGCTCGGTCCCTAGCTAGATGTCTCCGGTTTCACGCTCCAAATTGGGTGAGGTCACTTTCCACTTGTGCGCGCCACCTGATCCGTGGTCTTCTTCTACAACGCTGTCCTGTGGGTGTGGATTCGAAGACTTTCCGGGCCGGAGCATTGGTTTCCTTGCGCTCTACGTGACCCAGCCATCTTTACCACTCAATTGCTTTCTAAGTCCAAAGATACAGCGGTTAGCAAGAGTTATTCCGCGTTTGATCTCAGCGCTGGTGTTGTTTTCTGCGTTTACAACGGAGCCTAGGTAGACGCAGTCCTTGACAACCTCAAAGTTACGTCTGTCGATGGTGACGTTTCGACCAAGACGTTGGTGTTGTATGTCCTTTCTTGACGACAAAATGTACTTTGTTTTGCCCTCATTAACCATTAAACCCATTTTTGCCGCCTCTGCCTCAATACTCACAAAAGCCCCATTGACATCACGCTGAGTTCTTCCGATTATGTCAATGTCATCAGCATATGCTAGTAATTGGACAGATTTTTGAAAGATAGTGCCTCTAGTGTTGACGTTTGACCTCTGCACTATTCTTTCAAGCACGATGTTAAAAAAATCACATGACAGCGCACCGCCTTGTCTAAAAGCTTTTTTGATACCGAAAGATTCTGTTAAGTTGTTTCCAACGTTTTTGGAGCAGCGTGAATTCTCCATGGTGAACCTGCACAAAGGGACGAGTTTGGCAGGGATGCCAAAACTAGACATGGCTTTATACACCTCGTCCCTGTAGAAGCTGTCATATGCGGCCTTGAAATCGATGAAAAGATGGTTGGTGTCGATTTGGTGTTCTTGGGTTTTTCCAGGATCTGCCGTAATGTGAATATTTGATCAACTGTGGACTTTCTTGGTCTAAAACCACACTGATAAGGACCTATCAGGTTGTTGACGATGGGATTTAGACAATCACATATTACGGTAGAGAAGATTTTATAGTCGATGTTAAGTAGACTGATTCCTCTATAGTTGGTGCAGTTTAGAGGGTCTCCTTTTTTCAGGATCGGGCAAACATTGCTGAGGTTCATGAGATTCATGGGTCATGCTTTCTTCCGACCATAACTTACAGATAAGTTGGTGCATGCTCCTAACCAACTTATCTTCAGCTGCTTTAGGTCTTGATTCTGGAAATCCGAAGTGCTACCTTGGCTACACCGAGGTAGTGCTCCGAGTAGATGTTAGCTCTTCGGAAAGTTCTAACATCCATGGTGGTGGAAGCGTGTCTGGCGTCGATCGCAATATAGTCAATCTGGTTGACGGTAGATTGATCTAGAGAAGTCCAAGTTTCTTTGTGGATGTTGAGGTGTGAAAAACGCGTACTGGCTACCATGACGTTTCGCATCAAAATCTATGAGCCTGAATCCGTTGTCCGAAGTGTTGTCGTGCAGGCTTTTCTTCCCTATTATTCCACCAAAGATGTCTTCCCTTTCTGGCTTCGCATTAAAATCGCCCAGGGCTATATTAATATAGTAGCTAGGACACTGCTCATATATTTTGTCTAAGAGCTCGAAGGACATATCTTTGGTGGTGTCGTCTTTCTCTTCTATTGGTTCGTGAGCCCATATCAATTTTGCCGAATTTAGCCTTGATGCGTATGGTCATGAGACGCTTATTGATGCACCTATAGCTCAAGACTTCTTGCCTTAATGTGGCTCCAATGACGAAGCCACATTCAAATAAACGCTGTTGGTTTTCGTGGTAGCAGTCACTATAGTAAATACTGCAGTTTTTCAGCCTCTTTTTGCCCGGGCTATCCCCTCCTTAGGGCCTCCGCTAATTCTTCGGCCGCACGTGGTCTGTTAATGGACTTAATATTCCACGTGCATATCCGAAGGTCGTTGTCCTTAATTCGTTTGCGTTGGTTGTCAACAGTAAATCCGTCCGTATCCGAGGCTTGTTGGTGCCTCGCAACTGTGAAAGCTTTAACGTGGCCAGGAAGTCACCCCGACGGCTCAACTCCCAACCTGGAGGGCCAAATTCTAAGTATAACTCCAAGGATGGGGAGCCGGATAAAGCCACTCCTTATAGGCCTGGGCTCTGAATAAGTCGAAGAAGCCCTGTAGACATAACCGTTGATTCCATCTCGGGAATTCCTCCGCTAACATCTGAGTAAAGAGAGGTGCCTTAGTGGAAACACCTCTCTTCCCTATCTCGTTTGCTGCCCCCAACAAGTTGAGGTACTAGGCACCCGTTGTTCACCACGGGAAGGTGAGAGTAGGAGTTGATAGACAGAGGTGGGTTTTGAAAAAAACCTGTGGACGCTTGTGTCCTCGTGAATGCACATGTCTACCATTTGGACATCGAGGTGACAATAAGCATCTCAAAAATTGTTATTTTCCATCAATTATGACAGTATAAAAATCGGTTATCAAATGACCAAAACGCTCCGAATATTCGGTGACAGTCGTTCCATCGTCGTTTTTGAAGGAGTAGGTCCAATCATACCTCCAGACCAAAAATCACATCAAACATTGACTGTTTGTGGATGTAATCGCTTCTCTTCAATTACTTGAGGATTTTTAGAACCCCAAATATGTTCAGATGTTGTTAAAGCTGGACTTTAAATGGATGAAGGTACCGATCCAAATGCAAAAAAAGAGGCTGGGATGCGACCCACACTGATAACTTCCCATCCCGTCTGTCGATTTGTCTTGCTTCAAAGTTTGTCTATATGTACTCGTACCAATTTTTACCGAATTTGCGTACTATTTTTTGTAGATTTTTTTTTTAATGAAAAAACGGACAGTTAGATTTTTATATACAAATTACTGAATATCGAAAACAATATTTTCTGTGAAATAAAATAAGTTTAAAGCCAAAATTTTTAATTTTTGAAAAGCTATTTAAATTGAAAGTAAATTTTTACCAAGTATAAGAAATGTTTTTTTTTAGAGTTTTATTTTTTTGTAAAAAAAACTGTCAATTCGATTTTTTTCAAAATTTTATCGAATATTGAAAACAATATTTCTTATAAGATAAAATTAGTTTGAAGAAAATATTTCAAGTTTTTGAAAAGATATTTGAGTCAAAAATCAATTTTCACCAACTTTTGGTAAATTTTTTTTAGCTTTTTTAATTTTTTGCACAAAAACTGTCAATTCGATTTTTTTTTAAAATTTTATTGAATGTTGACAACAATATTTTTTGAAAGATTAAAGTAAATCAAAGCCAATATCTCAAAGTTTTGAAAAGATATTTGAGTCGAAAATCAATTTTTACCAACTTTGAGTAATGTTTTGTTTAGATTTTTATTTTTTATAAAAAAAACTGTCTATTAGATTTTTCTCAAAATTTTACCAGATATCAAAAACATTATTATTTTTTGCACAAAATTGTTTTGGAGATAAAATCATATTTCAGTCGTAAAATTTTGGAGGTGACAAATTTTTTTTCAGTTTTATTGATTTATAAAAAAACCGTTATATTGATTTTTTTCAAAAAATATACTTGTTTGATATCACGTTACAATATATTATATAAAATTTAAATCAAGTCTCTAGCGTTTTTGGTTCGTAAGATAAAACCACCCATGCAATTTTCTTGAGAGCCCTTTCTGCATCTTTCTGCCTTATTATCTGTATAACAAAATTTATTTGAAGTTGATATCTCTTCTGGTTCTTGAGCTATGGACGACGAAAAAAACGTCGCGAACGTACGGACGTACGGACGTACAGACGTACGGACGTACGCACGTACGGACGTACAAACGTACGTACACACGCACGCACAGACATCTTTCTAAAAATCTTTTATTTCGACTCTAGGAACCTTGAAACGTCGAGAAATGTCAAAATTTTCAATTTGACAAATCGGACCCATTACAATAACTTCCTATGGGAAGTTAATATGCCATTATATACCGTAAGACAGTCCTAAATCTTGAGAACGACTAGGAATCGACACATTCTTGTTTCGGGAACACTTTTTTTTACAAGTCACTGTTTGGTGTAGATTACTTTTGTTTTTAAATCAAAGTGGACGGACTTGACTTGCTTGAAATATGGTTTCAATAGATCAATTGAGAGTTGGGTTCGGTGAACAGTTCGTTTCACGTTTGGGGCCGGTCAATTACCCACTTATATCATATGATTTAACGCCTCTCGACGTAGCAATTTTTAGGCTCATGTCTGTAGAGACAAGTCCTTCGATTGACGCACTGATAACCAACATAAAAGTATTTATAATTGCGGGACCCACTTTTTTCGAGTTCTGTATCATAGTAATGTCATGTTTTATTAAAATCTTAATTTCAAAATTTTTAACGAACTCAATAATTAACACATTAGTTTCTGAAAGAAACAGAATTCTAAAATGAGTTTCAGAAAATATACGAACAAAACATTCCTTAAAATATGCAATTATTTATGAAAAGTAAGTAATACTGAAAAACAAAGAAGTCATCAGATTTTAGAACAGTATTTAATAAAGAGCTTTTCTTATAAGACTTTAAAATGATAGATACTGCAACATATTTCTTGCTGGTTATTTAGGTTGAATGTAGTGCGTTAGGGTGACTTCCTGAGCCCGTAAGGAATAACTTGTTACGAAGCATTAACAAGCCCCGGAATTTCGGATATACACGTGAAATGGTAGGTTAATTAATGTACCAAATGCAGCTGAACAATTAGGAAAGAGTATGAAAGAGAGAGAAACCAATAAACCTTATTTCGATGCGGCTTTTTCATTGACACCAGACATAGGCAAGAAGAAACTCTTTTTTGATGATGAATGTCGGTAGGTAGGCAAACAACAGGCACGCAAAGCGTCGCTGCAGGACGAGAGCTGCTGACGAGCTCTATAAGCAACTGCTCAGAGGGAAAAAAAAAAGAAAGCAGGAAAACATGTAGTCGTAGTTGTTGGGAGGTCCAATAAGTCATCAGAAGACAGGAAGTTCGAGAATCTTATGAACTGCTGACGAGCTCATATAATAGACTTAGCCAGAATAGTAATAGTCCAACGACTGAAATGGCTGGGTCGTGTAGAGCACATTGAAATCATTGCTCCGGCCGGAGTACAGGTGGGGCTAGAGACCGATCTAGATGGAGAAGTTTGTTGGTTGAGGTCCTTTACAGGTCACACCAGGACTGTAGCACCTTAACTACGTAAGTAAGTATAGCTCTAAAAAAACACTCGTTACTTGCTACGAAATTATTTTGTCATTTGAAAAACATCAAATAAATCCTTCTCATTTACTTGTTCATAATCATAACCAATATTTCACTTCAAAAACTGGTTGAAAAAAAGAACAATGTTCACATCCATTTTAAAAACCCATTAATAAAACCCATACCGATCTAAACAAAACTTAAATCCACTTTGACACATAAAATCTGTTTTAAAATCAATTTTATTATTCTTCCATTTCAACATTTAGAAAAAAAAAACAATAAATTAAAAATAAAAACTTCCTAATCTATTTTCATGTTAAAATACCACAAAACTTTAGCAACTGGAATAACCCCACAAAAATACCCATATTCCATGCATATAACTTTAGTCAATAAATCTCTAAGCCATACCATGAATAAATTCCATCGGAAGTTCGAAAATCTCATGTCCGGTGATTCGAACGGTATTTGAACCGCATTTTAAATGAATCAGAAAATTTACTTAAAAAATATCTCAATATTGAAATTGAATCAAATTGAAAAGATCGAACGAAAGCAAAAGCCATCATCAGCATTAGAAGCAGCAACAGCAGCAACATCAGCAACAGCAGCAGTAGCAGCGGCAGCAACAACTATGTATCAGCGTTTTAGCCAGAAATGCATATCAAAAATGAAATTCATCTGATTAGTATGGGATTCCGTAGAGATTTGCCCACTAATAGCGTGTTCTGCTCGAATGGCGTCAAAAACGATTTATGTACTGCCAATCAACAATTCAAACGAACGAGCAAATATTCCCCTCCTAACACACACACACCCTTAATTCCTCCAAAATATTCCTAACCGCCTATTTCAACGGCAGCAAACCGTTTCAACCTAAACCCAAATCCTTTCCGTAACTTTGCCTGACTTAATGCATCATCCCGTCCACCACGAATGTCCTGAAACTGTTCAAGTGCAATCTGCATGTGTTTGCAATGCAAAAAGGATGATAAAGCAATATGTTCCAGGACTAAAAATTTTGTTCGCTTTTACGAGTACCAAAAGTGATAGAAGAGTTCGAGTACTCGCAGGACGAGTTCGAGTATAGGTTAGGTATCTGTTATTAATTTGTGCTATTTTGTGTGTGTTTGGAACTAGAAGAGTAAACAAGTTATTGCACTAAGCACTACAGGAAGGAGTGGGTGTAGATATTCTAGTCTAGAGCCAGGAGAGACTCGCATCCTCGAAGAACGAACGTATAAGGACCAAAATATCAGCTCGAGGGATGCAAGTAACACCAGGAACGTAAAATCATTCTTGCAACTCTTCTACATCGAATATTTTGAGGGTATGGGAAGTTGCAAGCCTTTATGTGCTCGTAGTCGAAGAGAAGCTATCGAGATGGATAGATATTCAATACTCAGTTCGATTTTAGAAAAAGTGAGGAAGATTTTCAAACAAACTGCTGATGCGTGAACTTGAAAATATTCGTTTCAATCGTAACCATCAAATCACCCTAGAGCAGAGCGAAATCTCGAACGACAATCAGAAGCCGCCGCCATGTCGAGACGTTCAGAACGATTTTTGGTTTCAATTTTCATCTTCATCTTTATCATTTCCTCCTTTAACATACCAAAGGCACAATGAATTCCTAACAGCAACAGGACCTACCGTATGTTATGGTATATTCATGTCCTTGGACTGTAAAACATCCTGATAAAATGTATCTCCTAAATTGAGAGGAAAAAAATGGTATTGTGTGTTTTTGTATCTTTGGGTAATCTTGATGTATTCTAAAATTCTCACTGTGGGATTTGTTGATTAAGTGTGAAATTTTAAATTCTCTATGTTGCAAGAAAAACACGCAACTTTTTGGGGAAGGAGAATTTGAAGTCGAAGTAGATAAATTGAGTTAAGAAGAAGAAGAAGTTTGTTATGCAAATTCTTTGAGGGATGTGTGTTTGTAAAGCTTATGGAAAAATCCGTTTGCTGAGACTGATTGAGGGAATTTGAGAATTAGTGAACTGATTTGAAGTAAGGATGAGATAAATGTGTTCAGAAAAAAGTTTGATTTGTATCTAAAAAGACTTATTGTGGAAGATATTTGTTAAATTGTAAGTTTTCTGCATAAGTGCCTAATATTAAGCAGACGAAAATAATATAAGGTTTAGAAACATATTAACACAGTAATTGATTGGTTTAATTGTTTTAATTGTACGGAAATAATCAGACAGGGACGTCGAGAAATGATAAAATTCTAGATTTGAATAGTCATGCCAGCTTTGAATTTTTTCAGTAAGTTGAAACGACAAATATGTAGCACCATTTTTGACAAAAATCATTTCTTAAAAAGTGAATTTTTATTTATAAAAAGTTCTATAATGGAATCGATATTCAGAGGATACAAATATCTTTTAAACAATTATTTTCAGCACTTAAAAGATCAATATTCCTACAAGCAAATATTGCCACAAAAATTAAACTCGGTAGACTCCAGTTTGGCACAAGGCTTCGTGCGCCCTGGTATACGACTACCATAAAATGTACTTTAAACGTATTTCTTCTCTCATGTGAGCTACGTGTCCAGTCCACCGGAGTCTACCAAGCTTAAATTTTGTGACGATATCTGTTTGGCGGTAGATTGCATTAAAGTTCAAGATTGTAGCGACTCCAGAATAGTACTTCCTCACAAAAGTGGCCGAATATTCTCAGTAAGTTTTTCATCGTGAACTCGCCTAAATTAAAAGATTGGAGTGCCTTTTACTAAGCAGTTAGGTCTCGGATCCTGTACAGCAAGAGCTTGGAAACTATGTTAATGTTTCTGGATTTTTCTATGTCGTAATCGGCTGATTAGTACCCGTGGCATGATGGTTAGTGAGTTGGACTGTCATGCAAGGGGTCTGGGTTCAATCCCTGCCTGTGCCACCTTAATTTAAAAAATTAATTTGCGCGGGTACTGCCTCTTGCGAGGAATTGACAATTCTTTCAAGAGTAATTCTTGTCATGAAAAAGTGCATTCTCAAATTAGCCGTTCGGATTCGGCCTAAAATTGTAGGTCCCTTCCATTCCTGACAACAGTACTCGCACACAGGAATGGTTGCGAGTTGTAAGTCACTAGGCCCTGGTTCACAACGGACTGTTGCGCCACCCAATTTATTTATTTTTATAATCGGCTGATATTATTGACCCAAGGTATTTTAAGCATTGGACTATTTCGAATTCATGCTCCGCTACTTTGACTGTTTGACAAACTTAGTTCGCTAAAGTGCAGCCCCAGATGTTGTTCCGCTTCGATTCTTCCGATGAAGTTGAAGTTGTCTGCGTAAGCCAGCATCTTGCTGGACCTGATGACGTTGGTCAATTTATTTAACCCTAGAAAGATAATCTACGTCTGCGGGACGTATGGCGCGGGGAAAAATTGTTATATCTTTTCAATTATAAGCCGTATTACATTAGTTTTTTATATTTGCTCAGGACTAGGTCAGAGCTTGCATGGTGCATCTTAAAATTCACGCTGAAGATGCATTAGGGCCAGTAATGACTATGTTATACGTCTGGGAGACGTATGATTATCTTTTATGAAACTTTTGTGCACTGAACAAAAGTATATGGGGAAAAAACTTTTTTTCTCAAAAATTACTAAAACTATTTTTTATAGTTAGCTTACCCCTCAATGAACTAATTTACCAAATATTAAGACTCAAAGTCAACTCAAAGGTTTCTTTAAAAAATAAAGAACTTTGTTCGTTCTGTTTTCAAAGGTGGTTCAGATTTTTTATAAATTTTGCTCAAATTTTACTTCTTTTGTACTTAATTACTGATTCATTTTACTTAAAATAACCCAAATAAAATGAATTAAAATACGAAATAATGATGAAAAATCAATTGTCATCTTTAAACGCGCTTTATAAGTGCCATACGTCTCTAAGACGTATGATTATCTTTCACGCACTAAAAAATATGATTATCTTTCTAGGGTTAAATATGGTGGGAAGAAAGCATGACTTATGATTGGAATTTCAGCATAGTTCCCCCGATACATAAAAAAGGACACCCTCTGAATTGCGCCAACTACAGAGGCATCAGTCTCCTTAACATTGCATAGAAGATCCTCTCTGCCCTATTATGTGAACGTCTGAAGCCGTTCATCAACAACCTGATAGGTCTTTTCCAGTGTGACTTCGGCCCAGGAAATTCCACTATCGACCAAATATTCACGCTACGGCAGATCTTGGAAAGAACCCAGGAACTTCAAATCGATACCCACCATCTCTTTATCGATTTTAAGGCCGCGTATGACAGCATCTATAGGGAAGAGCTTTACCGAGCAATGTCTAGTTTTGGCATCCCTGTCAAACTATCCGTTTGTGCATAATGACGATGAAGAATGCACGCTGCTCTATCAAGGTCGGAAAAGATCTTACCGATGCATTTCATGTCAAAAAAGTTTTAGACAAGGCGATGCACTGTCATGCGACAGTGAAGAATCTCTTGCGCACACTCTGTGAGATTTTTGCATTCCTCATCGAACCATTTGCTCCAATCTCTGCAATGCCTAAGATTGAGTTGACAATACTCGGTATTGTGTCGGACGGTATTTTTAATTAATGTCCACTTTAATCTAAGCCCTGCATACTGGCTCCAGGACTTACTCTCCTTTCGTCGAGTTCATCGCGTCCGAGTCCTAACGCCTGGCCAAAGGTCTTACTGGTTTTCTAATTGCATAGGACAGCCTTGTTGATTCGAACCGGATCAGCGGATGTAATACGTTTTCACAAATCGTCCGCATTCGGGAATAGATATTGGTACCTCGGTACGTTGGTATTGTAATCAGGCTCGAGTAGTGACGGCGATTTATCAACAAGTGGTCTTTCTTGTTGCTATGGACTCTATCAGCTTATACCCAAGCGCATATCTTTACGCGGGAACATTTTGCTCGCAAAGGTCAAGCTTTTCGGTGCTGCATGTTCCAAGACTGAGCAGTAAACGTTACTTGATGGTTAGCGCTTTGGGCTGTCATGACAGAGGTCTGGGTGCGATCCCTGCCTATTCCATCTAAAGTTTTTTAATTCGTACTTCACTTTGCGAGGAATTAACAAATCCTCTTGTCATGAATTCTACAAGAGTAATTCTTGTCATGAAAAGTGCTTTCTCTAATTAGCTGTTTGGATTCCGCTTGAAACTGTAGGTCCCCTCCATCCCTGGCAATAGTACTCGCACACAGGAATGGTTGAGAGTTGTAAGTCACTAGGCCCTAGTTCTCAACGGACTGTTGTGCCACCCAATTTATTTATTTAAGTTCTCAGACTCGAAGTCCGTTGTCAATAGTATAGCCTTCCAACCTTTTTTTGTGTTTAAACACCCAAGAATGACCTTTACATAATATTTTGAGTATAGTAAGTCTCTTTCTCTTCGTCAGGAGATTCCCTCGTAGATCCGTGAATGTTTATGAGGATGATGATATTGGCACGTGAAGCATGCATAGTCTTTTGCTTCTGGGTTGAGGCCGATGATAGAAGACTTAACTTTTTGGGAAACAAATAGAATTGAATGTCGTCATTTCCTCAAGTATCAGTCTGGAAATTTTAGTAAAAACAAAAACAACAAAACTGCCATGAATTGTCAAATTCCATACCCTTCCCCACCGCATGCTTTGGAAGAAAACTCATAACATTACCTATAACTGCTATGAAAATAAATTTTCGAAAAATTGAAAGTGAAACGAAAACAACAACAGTTTTAATAAATTATAAGAACATATTGAGTTCAATAAACAAATAAAAATCCAGATCAATATAAAATCAAACAAACTGCTTTCGCATCTCATCATAATCAAAAATGAAAGAAAAAATAAAAATAAACTGTAAAATTGTTGTAAAATGTTGTTTTTCCAAATAAACCGTCTTAAAGTTGCACTGTGGAAATATTGGAAATGTTTAAAAAAAGAACACAACCGATTATTTCATTCGATTGAATTAATTTTTCTTATTTCAAAACATCACCTCCATCATCATCTCTTATAAAATTATTATTAATATTTTGTTTTTAAATTTTTTGAACAAGTTTTCCAAATGTTCTAAGACTTAAAATGTCTTAGGGTAAAAATTTACATTTTTTGTTTTGTTCTTCAAAGTTCTGCCCATACCGTGTATAGAAGTTATGTAGTTCATTTTTAATTCAAAATCACGCGCATTTATATCAAAATTAAAACACAAAAATACAAAAGAAAATCTCAATTCTGAAAACAATTTCAAATTATTTTCTCAATTGAGAGTTTTCCACTCGTGGTGTCCTCCCTATATATAGTGTCGTTGTCGGTCTTGGCCAGATCGTCAGTCAGGCGTCGTCGTCGTAATTTTGTTTTTTTTTCGCTCCAGCAGCGCAGGCGGAGGCGATTTATGTATTTTGTCGTAAGTCAGTCGTTGTTCGGTTTGGATTTCTAATTGATCATTCGAGTGTGTATATTTTGATAGGAAAGCTGATTTTTTGAGAGTTTATTTTCGAATAGCTGAGTACATTGTAAAATACATAGCAGCAGTTTTGTGTTTTAAAATTTGACAAGTTGTATTTAAAAAAGTCTTAGGCGAGGAATTTCGAAAATTCCTTAATAATTCAATTTGTGTTTTAACTAAAAAAACATTAGTGTGATTAACGTTTTTTCTTAGCACCTTTTCTTATTGATTTATTTATTTATTTTGAGCATCATTTTGTGGAAAGTGGTTATTGTTATTGTTTATGTGTTTTGTTCTGAGTTTTATTATAAAAGCAATCTTGTGAAAAATTATCTAACGATTGATTTTTTAATCATTGCGAAACACAATAGTTCAAAAAAATTCTTTAAGAACTTAAAGTCAAACATTTCTATCGTCAAAAAATTCAAAGGGAAAATATTCCGGAACATATGTTCATAAATGAGTAATCGTAATTTTGGATAAAATCCCAAAAGTTATAAGTTTTTAATGGTAAGTAGTGCCAATTTTGATTTTATCTTTATTTAGTTTAAATTTATTTATTAATGGATTACTAGTTTATAGGACAATTTTATATTTTTTTGTGAGATTTTACGACCTTTCAAATGTTAATATTTTTTAGTTTAATGATTCTGACACGGGAAATTCATTTTTTGTGTGGTTTTATTCACTTTCCAATTTATGTGGTTGACTGTGTTTGTTTTTCAACTTATACTAGTTGAATTTGAAAATTTCAAACTTTTTTTAATAAGCTAAAACATTCTGGACCATTTTGATGAAAATTATTATTCAAATGTTATGACAATATCTAACGTCATTACATGTAAATTTATTACAATTAGACTAATCGATAGCGTGTGAGTATGTGTAATGAAATCTTCAACTTGTTTTAATTAAAGTTAAAAAAGCTTACACTCAAACTATTTTATTAACAAAATATATTTTTTTATTTACAAAAACTTTATTTATCGTAATGCCATTGGATGTACAATATTTTTGGTTAAACCCTGAGGTGTATAAATAATTAAATTCGATGGTTTTCCAACTCTGGAACACGCAACATATAATTGGCCGTGAGAAAAACATAGGTTTTCTAAATCTAAGCCACAAATTGTCATTGTTTGGCCTTGTGACTTATTTATAGTCATAGCATAATGCCAAGCGGATTGGAAATTGTAAACGTTTGAATGGTATAGGCGAATATGAAGGAAACCTTGAAATTTTCCACTAAAAATAGTGGCTTCAAGAATGTTGCCCATGATTTTTTTTACAACTAATCGCGCGCCATTACACAATTTTGGGGCATTTAAATTTCGAAGCAAAATAGTTGAGCCAATTTTCAGTTGCAAATTATGTGGTGGCATTGATGTTCGTGACAATGCTCGATTATGTTGCACTTGTTGATGGTGATGGTCTCTATGTGCGTCGGTAGCTCGTTGACGTGCCTCTCGTTGTCTCAATGCATTAGCATGAAGACGGTGCTCTGAATTCTCATTTGCTCGTGAACATGCAACTTGATTTCTTAAATTTGCATTATCCGTTGAGTGTTCTTCAATTGATTTATTTAACCGACGATCATGGACTAATTGGGCGTTCCGAGTACGCCGACCAATGTTTTTTGCTCTTCCACGAAGACGTGGCATTTTTCTGTATGAGGGAAATATTGTAAAATATTACATAACGAAAATGAATATTTCATTTTATGCTTTTTTACTTTATTCATATATTTTTTATTCATTTATATTCAATTATTTAAATTTTATTTGCATACTATTTTATTTTCCCTTAAATCTCGAAATAGTCTTAAATTAATGACGCCGATAGTACACAAATAAATTTGTAGGTTAGGTTAGTTATTAACTAACGCACGTGTAAAAAAATATAAGAAATATACTCACTTCGCTTCTGCACTAAATTCGCAAAATGTATAGTTTTTTAGGCACACTTCAAAACTCTTCTCAAAACACTCAGTACTTTTTAATTTAATACTTGATCCAGCACATGGTCTACAATAACACAATGATAACAAAACATTTTTTTAATTTGATAACTGTCGGGACAGACTTGATAAAATTTGGTCACGCAGTTGTTGAGCTGCTTGTTGCATATAACTGCTAGATGGCGCTTTTATAGAAAGCTTATATCGCGCCATAGACCCTTAAGGTGCAACGTTGCGCGTTCCCAATAGCACTTTGCCGCTAGATGGAGCTAGGGGCGTAAAATTGTTTTTTTATTTTTTTAAACCTTTTAAAATTGAATATTATTGAATATTTGACACTGCGATGGTAGCGCCGTCTGTCGGATCCAATCTAAAACATGCCAAAATCAACAACTACTAATAAATTAAAAATTAATTAAAAAAACATTGTCCAGCGGACAAAATTGTGAATCTAAACCATTCTCAGATCCCCGTGAACACACACAAAAAATTTCATCAAAATCGGTCCAGTCGTTTAAGAGAAGTTCAGTGACCTACACACTCACAGAAGAATTATATATATTAAGATATGTTCTGAAAAACTAATTAAATTTTAATATTTAAGAAACATATAGTTCCTCAAATCAAAAAAAAAAAGGTACAAACAAAAATGTTAGAATTTTTATTTAAAAATGTGTATTTTGTTGAATATCAATTGAATTTAGCTTGATTTTCTGTGTTGCATTAAAAAACTCATTTTTAATAACGACTTTTGAAAAAAGTTAAACTTATAAAACAATTTTTCTAGTATTATTATTTAAGTTTGAAAAAAACATTATCAAAATTCATATTGAAACTACATTGAACATTTCATAAAATGTTGTCTAACTTGGGAAGGATAGAAAGTTATTTTAATCGGTAGAATTTATAAAATTGAAAATGTTGACATTTATTGACTTGTCAAGGTATCTAGAATTTAAATCAAAGATGTCTGTGGGTAAAAGTGCACGTACGTTAGGGAAACGTTTGTTCGTCGTAAATATCTCCAGAACTAGTAGAGATATTGTGGTGTCTTTAAATAATTAGTTTTACTGAAAATAACATTGAAACATCCAGAAATGACTTTCAAAAAACTTGAGTGGGTGGTTTTTTTAATACAGCAATATAAAAAAAAATGTTGGTATACCCCAAGTATTTCACAAACCAATAATTTTTTCATTATATAACATCACGCAATATCAAAATAGTATAGTTTTAAAAATATGGATGGTTTTTTTTCGGAAATCTTACAAACAAAAAATGATATCACCTCCAGAATAGTAATGATTTTTACAAAGAATTGAAGCTTAAGCAAAACATAATTTTAAGTTATTAAAAAATAATTTTGGGAACGAATATTATTGCACAAATTTGAGTAAGCTCTGACAAATTTTATTCTATAGAAAATATTGTTTTAAATTTGCAAAAGAAATCCAACAGGCAGTTTTTTTTAAAATGAGAATCTATAAAAATTATTACTGGAACTTGGTAAAAACTGATGTTCTATTCGAATATTTCGAGAATGGATGAAGGTATTGACTTTGAAACTATTTCATTCCATGCAAGAACTTGTTGTTGTAAGGTTATCCTTAAAAAAATCCAATCGGTAGTTTTGACTAAAATTGGGTTTTAACTAAAAACATAATATATTAAAATCAATGTTATTTTATCGTATGCAAAATGTTGTTGCTAACTTTAAGTTACTTTTTTTTAAAGAGTTAAACCTAAAAAAACTGATAATAATGGGGTTGGACTCAATTATTATGAGAACAAACAAAGATATTGACTTCAAATTTGTACTGGCAACATTTAGTACCTATACAGCAAGGAATTTCAAACTCGAGATTACGATTACAAACATGACACTACGATGGTAGAAAAGTCGGTAAAATGGGGTCTATCGATTCTGTACGTCTGTCTGTCTTCGCAGCCCAAACCATTGTATTGATTAAGTTTAAACTTGGAAGTAAAGGTTTTAAGCTAATTCGCGTTAGGCATTTTTTTAACCGTAAAAATAATATATAGAAATTTTACATCTTTAACACTGGTCATCATTTTGAACTCAAGTTGAAAATTTGTTGATACAAATAATGAATTAAAATAACCCTTTTACCATTTTCAAATAAAAACTTTGAAAAATTAATGTTCTTTTAAGAAATCAAATATCATTTAAATTTAAAAAAAAATCTTTTTAGGTACTGTTTTAAATCTTAAAAAAAGCTTAAGAAAAACAGGAAATATTTTTAAGTAGACTCTTTGGATATAAGAACAAGTTAGTGGGAGTTATTCCTACATTCTCTTTTATATCTCACAAAATGCATTATTATTAATATTTTGTCAAACTCTAAGAAGCACATTTCTATATACGGTCATCTATGGATTTTATTTATTTTAATTAAGTCATAATTTTAACTTTCTAAAGTATTTATATTAATTTTTTTTTTCTTCTAGAAGCTCGATCTTTCCTTGATGGGTCATTATTTTTTAAAGAAAACATATGTTTTAACACGAAGTACCTAACTGTATTCTAAAAAGAGGCTGGGATGCGACCCACACTGATAACTTCCCATCCCGTCTGTCGATTTGTCTTGCTTAAAAGTTTGTCTATATGTATTTTTACCAAATTTGCGCACTATTTTTTGAATGTTTTTTATGAAAAAAAGCGGACTGTTGGATTTTTATATAAAAATTACTGAATATTGAAAACAATATTTTCTCTGAAATAAAATAAGTTTGAAGCCAAAATTTTTAATTTTTGAAAAGCCGAAAGCAAATTTTTACCAAGTTTTAGTGGGTATTGTTTTTTTTAGAGTTTTATTTTTTGTAAGAAATTAAACTGTCAATTCGATTTTTCTCAAAATTTTATCACATGTCAAAAACATTATTCTTCGTTGCACAAAATTGTTTTAGAGATGAAAACATATTTCAGTCGTAAAATTTTGGAGGTGACAAAGTTTTTTTTTTCAGTTTTATTGATTTATAAAAAAACCGTTATATTGATTTTTTTTCAAAAAATATACCTGTTTGGTATCACGTTACAATATATTATATAAAATTTAATTCAAGTCTCTAGCGTTTTTGGTTCGTAAGATATTTGGTTAACCAAAATTTTCACCTTTTTTCAAACTGCATGGTGAAAAAACCACCCACGCAATTTTCTTGAAAGCCCTTTCTGCATCTTTTTGCCTTATTATCTGTATAACAAAATTTATTTGAAGTCGATATCTCTTCTGGTTCTTGAGCTATGGACGACGAAAAAAACGTACGTACACACGCACGCACAGACATCTTTCTAAAAATCTTTTGTTTCGACTCTTGGGACCTTGAAACGTCTAGAAATGTCAAAATTTTCAATTTGACAAATCGGACCCATTACAATAACTTCCTATGGGAAGTTAAAAATATTTTCTAAAATGTTGGAAAATGTTAACTCAACAATGAATTCAGGGTTTTATGTATAGATGTTTAATGCGTTTTTTTAAACATAAATGATTTATTTAAGTTTCAAAAAATAATAACAATAGTTTCGTGTATCAGTTTCCTGAAAACCATCTTATAGATTTATGTAAAGTAAATTTTGGTATATGTTTTTTTTTTTAGCATACAAATGATTTTGTATTTGATTTGTTGAACCAAAATGTTGATATTTCCCGACGTTTTAAGGTCCCTTTAGTCCAAAGAAACGTATTTTAGAAAGTATGTGCGTGCGTGTGTACGTACGTCCGTACGCCCGTACGTCCACGACGTTTTTTCGTCCTTAGCTCAAGAATCAGTAGATGTATCGACTTGAAATAAAATTTGTTATACAGATAATAATTTTATCTCCAAAACAAATTCGTGCATCAAAAAATAATGTTTTTGATATCAAGTAAAATTTTGAGATGAATCGAATTGACACTTTTTTTATACAAAATAAAAACTTAAAAAAACATTACTCAAAGTTGGTAAAAACTGAATTTCGAATCAAATATCTTTTCAAAATTTTGAGATTTTGGCTAAGTTTTTCTTATAAGAAATATTAACATTCAGTCATTTTTTGTATAAGAATTTAACAGTCAGTTTTATATAAAATTAAAATCTGCAAAAAATAGTACGTAAAGTTACAGAAAAATTGATGTTTGGTTCTCGATATCTCGTAGATATTAGAAAACATTGGCTTCAAATTAATTTCATTTATCCAATTTGTATCTGTTTATATTAGAAATACAAACTTTTAAGAAATGCTTCCAAAATTGGTAAAAACTGGTTTTCAAATAAAAATCTCGTTAACAAATTAGATTTTGAAATCATTTCTTTTATCATATGAAAAATAGTGTTTACATTTTTTTTAATAATAATTTAACTGATAATTTTTTTTAACAAAACACAAAATTCTACAAACCATTTAAGCAATACGAATCGAAAAACGGGATGGGAAGTTATCAGTGTGGGTCGCATCGCAGCCTCTTTTAAATTTGTGGTCAGCCTTTTCTTGAATCTGGCGTTTAACTAGTTTAATCTTTGAAATTTCTAAGAATTTAGCGACATAAGCTTCAACAAAACAGTAGGAACTTTCAAAGGAAAGTTACCTGAGTTTGATAATTTTTGAAAAGCTATTCACAGTTTGAATTCAGATTTTTCGGTTTAGCATCTTACGACTTCTGCTTTGAGGCTACGTGAAAGATCAAGATTATGCCAATGTTTCTCAAATTTTTAAATTTGTCTTCAAAAATTGTATGAAAAACATATTTAAGTAAAATTAGTTCATCAAAAAAATATTACCATACGTCATTGTCTGCATCGAACGCGTTTATAATATACAATTTATTTTAAGATTTCGTAAATTAATTAAGAAGATCAAGAATTAAGTCAATTAGCCAATTTGTTTTTTTGCATTAAATTTTAAGTTAAAATTATAATATAATTCAATCAGCAAAAAATCTCGCAGAACCGCGTTTTTTAAACTGATAAAACAATATTTTTTTTTAAAATATAAATTAGATTTCTAGAATACATTGTTTGAATTTTTATAACATTCCCTAAATTTAATTTAAAATTTATTTACTTAAACTATGTTTTATTTTATTTTAAGACTAAATTTACTTAAAAATTACATAATTGTTTTATTTGAGTTACACATCATTTTTTAACAAATAGACTAGTTAATTTTGAACACTAAATTTTCTTCATATAAATATGTTATTTATTCTGTATTTTATTTTAATAAATGTGGGGGAGACATATTTATAATTTTCGTTATGAATTTTATCTTTAAATAACTAAAAACTAAACAAATGTTTGAGCTATATCAAACCTGAACTAGTAATAAGTAGAGCCCTTAACATTACTAAATATCCCATACAAAAATGAAAATATGTCATAAAAATCACAAAATGTTCTGCTCAACTTTTCAAAAAAAAAAAAAAAATGAAAATCCCTTGAAATAAATAAAAAATTGTTGATTTGGTCTGACACAACTTTTTTGCATAGAAAACGACCTTTCCACGTCAACAGATGTTAGGGGGGCATTATTAAAGGAAACTGAAAATTGACTGTCAATTCGATCGAAACACTGGTCTTCATCCCCATTCAAGGATGTGAGGAATTTTGTAATTTGTGTATGCCCTTCGGTGTTTTAAAGGGTATTCTCCTTTTTTTGGCAAGTTGATTGACCCATTGACGACTCTACACCATGTATTTTCGAAATTGATTCGTCCATTAAATTTATTTTTTTTTTGATTAAGTTCTAACCCTCTAATTTGACTATAGTCTCACTGAGCAACCCATAGTTCGAGCTCTGAACCTAGCCCATGAACCAAGCAAGTGTCATGAACTATTTCTGGTGTGTCCTTTCACTAAATAATAAGAGATACATCTGTTAAAAACCGAAGTTTTTTATTTTTGTCAATATGTTCTTCAAAAAGATTAACAGATTCGTCAAAAGCTCGAGCGATTTTAACGTGGTTTGTTTTCTGTAACTCAATAATATTGGCTTAATATTTTTTTGCTAATATCCTCATCTTGTTGTACAGATACCTACAACTACATTTGCAACAAATCGACCCTGTATATGGAAGCCCACAAAAAATTATCCTTTTCTGGTAAACTTATTTTAAACTCATCGAAAATACGAGTAAACACTTTATCAACATAGTCTTTCCTTATTGTAGATTTTTCGAGTATAATTTCTACTACAATACAAATATTTTCTTCCAAGACGTTAATAGTCGCAGAATTATTTGCATAGCCAAGCGACTTTACTTAAACACAAAAAATAACTCAACAGTGTTAGATCGCACAATTTTGGAGGCCACGGTACAAACAGTTTCACTTAGTAAATATATTGTTTCGTTAGCTGTAGGTATGTAAGACTGTCTTGTTGGAAACAATTAAACAATTAGCAAATGTAATTCTTTTCATTATACAATTTAAAACCAAACTGATCATAAATCAAGTGATAGTTGTTAAAAAGGCTAAGATCATATCATGTGTGAAAGTGATGCTAATCTTCATGTCAATTAAAGAACGTACAAAAAAAACAAAGCCATACCATAATTGTACCACTCAGCCTTGATAATTTGAGTTTTTAAATATTTTTCAAACCCGAAGCACCGATCATAAAAATAGCCCAAAAGTATTGAACAATCTTATCCCCGATAAAACATTTGGTTTTGTATAGTATCACCTAGGCGTTAATTTTATGATTTTTAATTTTAGCAGGTATTCAAATTCCAAGTATGGAAAACACAGAAAAGCTCACTTAATTCTAAAAGCAAACATCGTAGTATTTTGTTTACTTCCCAACTTTGTATTTATGGATCTCTTATTAAAACCAATTTGAAAAGAGTCAATTATTTGCACGTAACTCATAAAATCTTGAGCTATCCACCCCTTTATAGATATGAAAGCCCGAATACTTTTAACTCAAACTAATTTGTTCATTAACTAAAAAAATAATAAAAACAAACTAACAAGAATTCAAAAATAGAGCACTTTGAAAAACATTTAAATTAGCGGCTTTCAACAAAGACAACAAGTCACCCCATCTTTTCAACCCACGTACAATATGTTTCTGCCACTGGATTACCCCCGATCAAAATATGAATACAAATAAATCTCATCGTCTTCGCCACTCATAAAAACATTTTAATTATTAGACCATTTCATGTGCGATGTGTCACGTGTGTCGTCAAATTTTGAACTAAAACAATCAATTATTTAGTCCAAGATCATCCATATGTGAAAAAAAAAACAAAAATCTCGAAAGTCACGGTGACATCTTGTTTTGTCTCAATACTTCGCCAGAAACCACTGTTTCTTAAATAATTGACTAATAATACAAACATAGTATTTCTTTTTTTCTTTTTTTGAAAAATGTTTAAAAAAGATATTTTTAGACACAAAACCAAAAACTCATAAAATGCGGAACCGAAAGTGTTTTCGATTCTGTCTCAGGTGTATAAGAGCTTCCCGTATTGCTCTCAAAAAAATGTGATTCCGATTCGAAATGAGAATACTAATTTGTACGATATTTCCGAATGAGATTTTTCAAAATATCGAAATATCACTGGAAAATCCACAATGAGCGAAGTTGAAAACGCATTGCGCTCCGAATTTTCCCACACACCAGAGAAAAGCAATAAAAAAAACGAGCAGACTATGCGAGCATCTTTGGACTCCGTGTTTTTGAGAATTTTGTTTTGACACAAACTGTCAGAAACGTTCGGTTGATCGCACGTCAAGCACGAGCATTATATTGGCGGTATAATTTTTAAAAACCATTTTTAGAAAAACAGAACAAATAAAATTAAAAAAAAAAGTAATAAACGTCAATCTGTTTCGGGTCGGAGCAAAAGTCAATTTAGAAAAAAAAATCGTTTTCGAAAAATAGACTACTTTTCGTATATTTCTCCGGTTCTTAAAAAATTTAAACACACAAAATAAATAAGAAACTATGGATGACTCAATTCAAGACATCACAGATTTCCGTAAGTTTTTCACCTCATCGTTATCGGTGGAGACGACCGGCGTTATATTTTTTTTCACGGCAGTTTTTTTTCATAAATTCTTTTTGTTTAATTTGATAAAAAACAAATTACTCGAAAACTATTAACACCGTTGATGACGTGCGAATGTGTTTTTGTTTATATTTTGTTAATGCGTTTCTTAATTTTATTTTTGATTTTTAATTTTTCTTTGTTTACGTTCTATATTTTGTGTTTTTGTATATTGTTGCACAGTTTATATACTCTCGTAGTACAGTGGTCTAAATACGGAGACCATTATTTATGTAAACGAAAAAACAATATTTTCCTTCTTTATGGGTGATTTGTGATAATTTGTTTATGGAGAAAAGATTTTCATTTAGGAGAAATATTTTTAGTGACTATTTTTAGTTGCAGTGAAATTTAAATGTGACGTGAAAATTGGGATATAAGAAAAACAAAAAAACTGAGTGCAAGAGTTTATTTCAGTTCAAATGCCAAAATTCTCTATCGATGTGAAATAATTTGTTTAACGTTTTTATAACTCCTGTTTAAAAGGGCTTGAAAAGGTTTATTTTTTGACGTATTTTTCAACATATTTTACAGAATTTTTTGTATGTAACTTAGTTTTTTTTAATAAATACCTATAAAGTGAGCTTTTGTTGCTGTTTGTGATGATACAAAATTGCAATACTTTAAACAAGCATTTTGACAGCTGAAAACCATTAAAAATGATAATTTAGTGACAATACAATTATTTTCATTATTGAACAAAAATTTTTCGTTTTTTATTTGACGATATTTTTCAAACCTTCAGTTTTTTTTTTGGAAATACCCAAATATGAAATAAAGGAAGTATTTAAGAAGTTTTTATTGCAAACAAAATTTTTGGATCAAGTTGATAAATACAAGTTTTTAAAAAGTCAAGAAAGAAACACCATTTCTGGAAAGATGTACCACAGTGAGAGCTGTTTCAAATTCAAGGATTTTCATTAGTACAAGCAAGGCATAATTTGGAGTAAATGCTTATATTTATGAATTTAATCCAAATATCTTGTATTACAATGTAATCTTAATATACACATCATTCATTCCAAATTTGGGTTTTTCCAAAAAACGTCAGGGTTTGAAAAATGTGGTCAAATAAACACGAAAAAAGATTATTCATCTGACTCATAGCGTATGTCTGAATACTTATTTCGTATCGCGTTTTCAATAATTAAAACACGTTATTTTACTTTTTTAAGAAGCTCTATGGTTGTTAACTTTACTTCAAAAATGATAACTTTAAATCTTAAGTACGTTTTTGTCACATGCATATTTAAGGTTTATTGTTTTTAATTTGTATTGCGCTCCTAAAGAAGTTTTAACTGTAGATTTAAATCAAACATAACGTTAGAGCTGTTAGTAAGTCGGTCTGTCCTCAATCATACATCCTAAATGATTATCTTAAGGCCTTATGGATATTACTGTTAGGCGGTTTTTCCATTTTTCTAAGGCCATACAAATATTTTGGTAGAAATCAAAAACAGAAATTTTCTCAAAAATTAAATTTAAATACCACCCGTAAAACCGTTTTTTTTGTTTTGAAATTTTATCAGAAACTAATGAACCGATTTAAACAATGTTTCTCCTGCACAAGCTATTATATTTTGTATACAATATTTGGAACCAAAACATTTTTAAAAGTTAAATAAAAATGTGAAACATATAAGCATTATATTATAAGCACTATTATAAAACTGCATATAACAAAAATATTTATTATTATTCAAATACTCGAAAATCAATAATTTTCCAAAAAAAAGTAATGAATTAAGGGTTTTTGAGAAATTTAGTTTTACTTGATTTACCAGGTATATTTATAAATCTTAATATATTCACGGGTACTGGCTCTTGAGAGAAATTGAAAAATCGTCCAAGAGTAATTCTTGTCATGAGGCAGAACCGCTAAAGTCAACTTAAGACAAAATTGAAATTAAATTAGATTAGATTCAGCGCGTTGGAATCTATTTTCTAAATTGTGGAAAAAGTCCTTACATATTATCTAAAGTTGACTTAAGATTAAATTGTTTTCAATTTTACTCAAGGAATAACGACTAAACTCAAACTATTCAAATAGAAATTTGAAAAATACTACAATTTCATTGAGGAAGAACAACTAAACTCGACTTAAGCTTTTTTTCCCCAACACAAAAGTAAACCAAAATCCATAATTTTCTCGCGGAAAAACAACTTAACTTAAGAGATAAATAAATTTGTCGTGTCTTAAGATGAGTTTAGTCATTATTCCCCAAGGAAATATTGATCATGAAAATTATAAATTTGACTAAAGTCCTTTTTCCGCGGAGTCAGTTTATAAAAATCGAATGTAGAGTTTAGTTGTTATTGCGCGACCAAATCAAAAACAAGTGTGTAGTTAAGTCAACTTTAGTTATTTTTGCACGAAGAAAATAAAATAAAAATACAAATAAAAATAGTTTTGTCATAATACGACTTGAGATTTTAGGCACGGTCGATATTTCCTTTTTTAGATTTATCAAGTGTTTTGAATTTAAAATAAGTGTAATTAAAATGTCCTCTCAATCACAAAGGCTTTTGGCACTGGCCCGAATGTTGAAGGGAAAAGCTATTATTGAAGGTTTGATAATTTTATAACTTAGTTTTGTGTGTGTGTGTGATTTTGTCTCATTGTGTTATTGTCTGTCATTATTACTTCCTGGAGTTTTTGTGTGCCTGGTTGTGTCAATCTGTTATAATGTTTGGATCACGATAACTGCAAATCTGGCTATGTATAAACTGAGTGTCTGTTGGCGACTTGCTGTTTTTTCTTTGTGTGTGTACCAGTGATATTCTGTCTGTCTATATTCGTATTGCTTGTCTGTCTCGATATGTACTAAAAGGGTAATCTGTTTGTCTGACTTTTCATGAGATGGTTTTTTGACAGTACGAATCCTATTTTTTTATTTAAAAGTTACTATTTCTTAGTATTTAACTATTACACTTGTAGACCAATATTTGGCAACAGCTAAAAAGACAAGAAAAATGTCTGTATTAACTGCGATGATCTTCCGGAATGGAAAGATTCTGATGATTTCCTTAAAGATCACGATTTTCAAATTACTTCTCATGATTCATGCACCGATGATAAAGAGATTGAAAATATCCCAACCCAACCGCCAACTGTTCTTAAAGAATCAAAATGTGAAAATAAAAGACTTTGCCGACAGATATCCAGAAATGTTGGATAAGCTTATGAATCTTTTTCTAGAGTAATTAAGCCAGACAGAATTGGTCAACCGTTTGGTAGGTGTCGATTTAATTGCCAGGTAAAATTTTCATTTGAGAACGTTCAATCCATTTGCAATCACTACTGGTCCCTAGGATCTTATGATCAACGTATTCTATATATTGGAAATCTGTTAATTATTGACAAAAAAAAAGTGATACATGGACAAATTCAACTGAACGAAAACGTAATCGTCAAAATACCGTTTTATATTTTTTGGAGCATGCTGACAAACGTTCTAAAATTTGTCGAAAACATTTTACACAGTGCTTTGATGAAACTGAATCTTTTATTAGGAGAGTAATTTGTAAAAAACTGTTATGTAAGACTTTGCGATTTAAAAATTGTGGTGGAAAAAGAACTCCTCCCAACAAAAATAGTCAAGAGAAAGAAGAAGAAATAAAGCGGCCCATACACAAATATCACTGTTTAAATTGTGATACATTTATATCTGAAATTAAAGTTGCTCAAGACGATGAAAAGAAAAAAATATTATTTGAGAAAAAAAAATTACATCTTGTAAAAGCAGAGTTCGGCTACGACCAAAAAAAGATTGATAAGGAAATCGCGAAGCAAAATCAAAGCATGAGAGCATTTGCGTTTGATGTCTGCCAACGCCTTTTCTAAGAAACTCTAAAAGTTCTTATAAATAGCAACTATGGACTTTTAAGACTAATTTTTCTGGCTGCTATACGTGGCACGAAGGTATGGGATGGGATTGAGATTACTTCATGCATTTTTAAACTTCTTACGTCGTTACCACCAAGTGATCGTAAAATAACATTTAACAGCGATTCATGCTCTGGCCAAAATAAAAACTCGGTCGTGGTTGCTATTTTTCTCCTTTTTCTAAAAGAAAATTTGTCAATTGAATATATATATCACAAGTTCTTAGAGCCTGACCATACACATATGGAATGCGATTCTTGACATGTCTTAATTGAGAGGAAAAAGAAAAAGTCAAATGTTGAAATTAGTGTCCCTAGAGATTGGTACCAGTTTATTGGTGGTATGTATTCCAAAATAAAGGTATATGAAATGCAACAAGCTGAATTTTTCAATTTTTGTGAAATCTCAAAAACCAATTTCAATTGGAAACGATCTTATTTAGAAGGAGAACAAATTGTTTGGAACACCGTGAGGTCGATTTGATACCAGTGACGGTAAAAAATATTTTATAAAACGACTTTCTTTGAATCCAGAAGAACCATTCAAAATATTATCATTTGCGAAAAGAGGATCTTCTACTTTTTCACTAAGCGAGCTTATTGAAATGTACCAAATAATATATCTACCGAATAAAAGAAGGATCTTATGGAATTGATGCATTATATTGATCCCGAATTTCATGAGTTTTACCGAAACCTTCGCACAACTTCAAGTGCACTAATTTAGAAAGTGAAGATGATGAAAATTAAAGCTTTTTTCTATATTCACCTTATTCCACACTATTACTATTGCTATTATTTGCAAAACTTAAAAAATCTAATGCCTTTTTTTTCTACGAAACTATTTATGATCTCAATATTTGTAAAGATTTTCAATTACATATTGATACTTTTTTCTAATAATTAAAAAAATTGCGAAGTGTGAATTCTACCTTTTTTGTTTTTTGTTGTTTTTTTTTTTGAATTTTATATTTTTCAATGGTTTTATCTTGATGTAATATTTATTTTTATTATTAAATATTGTGTAAGATATTTTTTAATGAGCTGGTGTCTTTTCTAATACAAAAACAAGATTGTGTTTTTGATTTCAAGCGTGTACAAATCTTATCTCAAAATTTTGTTTCCATATCTCACTCAATTTAGTTATGGAATAACAACTAAAGTCGAGTTACGCGGAGCAAAATGTTTCATTTAATGAGGGGAAAACAACTTAAGTCGACTTTGGCAAACTAAACATTCAATTTATTTCGAGGAAAAACAGCTTAACTCGACTTAAGATATTTTGTATGAACATTTCTCCCGAGGCAAAACAACTAAACTGCTTCTTTTGCACGCTTTTAATTTCAATTTTTGATTTGTTTTTAAATTTTGGATCAAAAGAATGGTTTAATACCTTTAAATGCATGCTAGTTTAAATACTGTCAGACGATCCAATAATTTTCTACATCAATTTGTAATTGCAAACTTTTTCTTAAAACTACAAAATGCTCCCCTGAAAAATGTTAAAAACAGACTTTAGCGGTTCTGCCTCGGGGCCACAGATACACGAGTACTGCCTCTTGTGTGAAATTGACAAATTGTCCAAGAGAAATTCTTGTCATGAATAGTGTTTTCTCAAATTAGCCGTTTGGATTCGGCCTACAACCGAAGGTTCCCTCCATCCCTGAAAACTTTACTCGCATACAGGAATGGTTTAGAGTTGTAAGTTATTAGGCCCTAGTCTCAACGGACTGTTGCGCCACCTATTTTATTATTACTTCTAGGCCCTTTTTTAACTAAATGTATTAATTTTATATGTTTTAAAGGAGCCGGTAGTATTCTGAGTGATCCTATTTAAAATTTATTATTAGTGTATTTAAAATATGTTATTGATAAGAAAAAATAAAAACAAATAAAAAATATATATTTTGAATGAATTAAAAGTCAGTAATCATGGTTTTAAAGTGTTCACAATTAACTGTAAAGTTCTAGCCAACATCGTTTTTTAAGGAATACGGACGAGTTATTTTACGATCGTATATTTTGAATACTATAAAAGATTTTAGATTAACGTTGTCTCAACATACCTTAGAGTATTATCATCATTAAAAACCAAAAATGAGCTCAGTCGCTATCAATATTTAACGATTATAGGCTTTT